>NC_064849.1:63057162-63357162 GCF_024139225.1 Suncus etruscus | reverse complement strand
TATGCTAGGTAGTTTTGGGCAAAGTCTGAAAGTATACTAATTCTACTAATCATTTGTGAACATATCTGGCAGACTTTATTACATTCAATTTTTTGAAAAATAAAAAAGAAAAAGGCTTACATGTCATTTAATGTTAGAATTGACATGTTGATAATCTTATGAAATTAACAGTTTTGAAAGAAAACGATTCTGAGGAGAGAACACTGAATTTTTAACATGTGTTTTCATTCATATTTTATATTCATGTTATGCAATAGCTTGTCAAAAGCAGTATGTGCTATATATAACAATTTTCATCTGTTCATTTAAATATTTTAGAAATGTATCATTAAGAAGTAAGAAATAAAACAACTATTGATGCTTATACATTGTCTTATTTGACAAATTCTTATTTGAATATTAAAAGTAATATGCTCACTTATTATTTTAGAAAGTGGAAAATAAAAGGAACAAATCAAGCATTTTTACTGACATTTTGTTTTTTCTATTCTAACTGTATCCTTGACTAAATAGTAAAGAAACAATTCTTCTTATGAAATGCTTCCAATTAAAAGTGAAAGAGTAGATTTTTGAATTAACAATATTAATTTTTTAAAATTAATTCATTAATGTTATATGATAATTTTAAATGACTGCAATTAAAATTATAATGTAATACTTTAGAATTATGGGATTAAACTTTAAAATATTTCTTGTAACATTGATAGTTATGCATGCACAAAATAAATATGAAAATTAAGTCATACACAAATATTGGGGAATATCTCTTATCTTCACTGCTGTGCTCACAAGAAAGGATTTGGGAAACCTGTGGTTTTATAAGCTAGAGGGGATGCTCTGAAATATAAAGATATTGTCTCCATGTCACTCTTTACTTCTTTGAGGCATTCCACTGCTTCCAGGAAAGACTCTCCCTTCTTAGTCTGATAAACAAGGTTCTTTATGATCTGTTATTTATTTTCTTCACTGTTGTATTTGGCCATGTTGTCCAACACACTGAGCTAGCTGTACTTTCTAAAATGAACAGTATCCTCTCATATCTTCACTGCCTTACATTTTTACAGATGTGGTTACTTCGGTACTCACACTTTTGTTATTGCTAATCCTTTACTCAAACCAACAGTCTCTATCTATAGATGATTAACTTTGACACATTCTTTAAGATGTGCCTCTACTCAGTATTCTGACTATCAAAGCATCTATCATCTTGCCTAAGATGATAGCATTCCTTTGCCTTTTTTTCTGCTTGGAGCTGTAACATTCTTGTAGAAACACTATCTCTAGACCTATGGAATCTTAATTGTATGAATTAAAATACACAACATTAATAATACACATTTTCTGAGTTTTTATTATGGGCCACTTACTTTTTTGTAGTTTCAGGCAAGCCCTAAACTAACTGCCTGAACCGTATTATAATTAATCCCATTTTATAAAATGGGGGGAGAGCACTAAAAGGAAATAAATATCTGATATAATGGAGTATTGAATGGGGTATAGCAGTGGGGTTTAAATTAGGCATTTGGGGGCTGGAGAGATAGCATGGAGATAGTGCATTTGCCTTGCATGCAGAAGGTCGGTAGTTTGAATCCCGGCATCCCATATGGTCCCCTGAGCCTGCCAGGAGGGATTTCTGAGCGTAGAGCCAGGAGTAACCCCTGAACTGTGTGTGTCATGTGAATTATGGCTCCCAAAGGTTATGTCTAAATCCTAATTCCTGATACCTGTGTACATGCATTTGTTTGTATATAGGGTCTTTGCACATAAAATGATCTAAGGATCCCAAGGATTCCAAGAGAATCTTGGATTATGGTTACCATCCTGTATTATTACATAGTGTAAACCTAATGAAAGACAGAAACAAACACACCAAATAAGAAGGGCAAGCTCAAAGAGAGGAAAAAATTGGAATTATGCTACCCAAGGTTAGAATTTCAGGAACCACTACAAATATGAAAAAGTAAGGATATTGTCTAGAACTGTGAGAGAACAATTTTCTGTTGTTTTAACTTAGCTATTTTATGCTAATTTGTTGTGGTAACTCTAGAATTCATTTTACATTTTAAACATTTTTTTCTGGTTTTTGGATCACACCTGACTGTGCTCAGGGATTATTCCTAGTTCTGCTCTGTGCTAAAAAGTCACTCCTGGCAGGCACAGAGGACCATATGGGATGCCAGGATTCTAACCACCGTTTGTTCAAATCAGCTGTGTGTGAGGCAAACACCCTACCACTGTGCTATCTCTTCAGCCCACATTTTAAGCATTTTTAAGAAATATTTCATAGATGAATGAAACATACATTTGGATATTTCTGTGTTCTCAGCACTAAGAGTAGACACTGGAAATAGGCAGATTATTAAAGTCGTTTTACTTACTTTCAAAGATATGTGTCTAAATCTTCATATTTTAGTGCCAATTTTTTTCTGTTTGAGTACCACATTATCTTTTGTCGTTTATATGTCTGCTTACATTTCTTTCTTTTGTCCCTTTCTTTCCAATCACCTTCAATATTTCTGCAAAAAAACTATTTTTCTAAAATTGTTATTTCATCTTGTTCTGGGCTCAAGAATAACTCCTGATAGTACTTAGGGGATCTTACTGGGGCCAGTAGGGTACAAAGCAAATGCCTTAACTTCTGTACTACCTGTACTATTTCCCAGGCCTACTATGAGAAAAATAAACACTGTAGTTCATTTTCAGTATATGCGTGAACTGTTAGCATATTATTCAAGTACCCCTTCACATAGATCTTATATCTCTTTCTTATATTTCATAGATTTCATATACTTCTTTATCTCTCTCCAAGGCTCCTTTTTAGTCACTATCTTAATATAATGACCACATGGTCTATGCTACCACAAATGCCTCCTAACTAACCTCCTGTGGCATGAAACATGATAGTCTCGGGATTCCTTTGCTCTCTGTCAGCAGAATGTTCTTATCTGGTAACTTTTAGGAAGACTCTTGAGCTGATAAATGTTTCCTATAAGTTACATGTAATGACTGCCCCATCCCCCAAATTACCCAAATTGTGCGCAATAAGGAGATTTAAGTTTCAGACAGGAAGAAAAGGAATCAATAATCATTATTCTTCTACCTGAAACTCTCCACTTATTTCTTAGAAATTTCACAGGAAAGCCCTAATCCTTTTTAAATAAGAGTTCAGCTCCTTAGTGTCCTCTGTTCCAACAAGGGTTGCTGGAGAGGTGTTCAGACCAGCAAAAGACCATCCTGCCTTGAGTCTTTCCCTACACTTACTTCTTTGACTATCATTTGTGCCTTTCTTTGTTTCTTCCCCATCCTCTCCTTAGCATTTAGTCACCATCTACATTTTTTTATGTATATATTTTTTGTTTTTTTTTTGTAGGGTCACACCAAGCTGGGCTCAGGGGTTCTACCCTGCTCTGCACTCATAAATTACTCCTGGCAGTCTCAAGGAACCAAATAGGATGTTGGGGATCAGACCTAGGTCTGCCACATGCGACATAAATGTGCCATCCACTGTGCTATTGCTCCAAATTTTATACTTTATCTTCTGTCTCTGCCACAAAATGTCATCATAGAACTTGTGATTGTTTTTTTCATAGCCTCGTCCTTAAAACTTAAGAGTTGTACTGCATGGTAGTTTCTGTATGACTTATTTTTTAGATGATTTGAAGAGATCAAGTGGCATCTGACACCAGAGAATACCTCAGCATGGGTCTAGACTAGAGTAAAAACCAGAAGTTCTAAAAATGCTGAATCCAAGAACCAGAATTCCTGGTAGGGTTGCTCTAGTTCCACTGGAGTGAATTTGGTATAGATGCAGAGGAAGTACAAACGGACGTGCAGGATTCTGTCATGGAAATAAGTGACAAATAGTTACATACAGGAACTTATGGAGTGATATGTCTCCAGATATCTGGTGAAAGCAATGGCATTTCAAGAGGAGAATTCCAGGAAGTGGGCATTAGTGCTGTCAAAAGGTGGCAGCATTCATATTAGTATACTGGGCTATGGGCAGAATGGTAGATTCTAGGTGAAGAAAAAAACAAAAGGAAAGTCTGGAGTGATAGTCCAGTGGAAAGGGTGCTTGCCTTGTTTATGCCAACTCAGGTTTGATCCCCTGCACCCCTTATAGTCCCCAGAGCCTGGCAGAAGTCATTTCTGAGCAGAGAACCAAAAATAACTCCTGAGAACTGCCAGTGTGTGGCTCAAAAACTAAAAAGAAAAGGAAAGAAAAAGGCAGATGAGTGTGTGTAATGCATGGTCTGGACTGGGGCACAGCTGATTACAAACCTAAGACTTGAGCATAGTAAATAGAAAATCCCATTTTAAAGTCTGCAGTGAGTTCAGCATGAAGTTCCTTGTTCTTGTTAAGTTTCTAGTTCTCCTACAGGAGAGCAAAAGAACAAAGAACAAGAGAAAGAACCCTGCGCCTTGGTTCCAAGTATGGGAGACTCAGACTCATTTCTTCTAGAAACCTTCATTCAAAATCCCAGAGGTTTAAAGAATTGAACTGTTAAAAGATTGAACAGGCTGAGATGAGAGGAAGGACTGTAGTGGAAGAGCAGACAAGTTCCTGCTACTAGCCTCTCTTGCTTTCTTTATCATGTAAAACTGTCTTTATCCTTCTGAACTAAACAAAGTAACTGTGACCAAGGAATACCAAATTAGATCCATAGTTATATTTTGGTTTGCCAAGTAATAGTTTGAAAATTGAGTTTGAAATCCCTTCCATGGGGCATTGATGATACAGTTTGCCTCAGGCTCTATTCCTCTTGTGCTTCTCAGATTTCTGTCACCTGGCTGGCCCTGAAGGCATGTCTTTTTGCTGTCCCTAATTGTTTTTGTTACCCTCCTAGGCCTAGTCCTAGCCTTTTTTGACATTCTTTTTTCTTGTAGATAACTCACTAGCACTGCTTATTACAGCTTCAGTTAGTAAGCTGTGTTTGCAAAATGATTACCTGTACTCCTTTTTGTTCTTATGCTCACAATGGAAAACTTTATGTTAGGGAATGATATCCGAGTCATCTTTATGCACTTTTAGCATCTAATACAGCATCTTAACTTAGGAAAGCTTAGTAAATATTCCAATGGATGTATTACTCAGAGCAATCTCTGGTCATTCTGAAAAACAAGCCTTATTCAACAACTCACCAATTTATCCGTCTTTGCATCACTCGTTATTTATTGTCATCATTAAAGTTAATCACAGAGAAAAAAGATCAATTTGCAAATGTTCTACTCAGTCTAGTTGCTTCATGATTCAAAGAACAGAATTATGCTGGTTAAAGTCAAGTGCTGAAGGTAATTCGAGCTGATGGCAATTTTTTTTTAAAAGCAGCAAACTCTTAACAACAATCTCTGGGATAGTGGATAAAATGACATAAAAATAACTGCAGTTATCATAGAACTTCCAAATAATAAAAACTGTGTTCCGAGGTTTGTATAGAAACAGTTCTTGATTTATGTTTGATGTTCTGTTTGTTTTTAAGGGCTCGGACAAAAAGGGAAAGATGGGAAAAAATGAATATTTAAGGGATAAAATTAAAATAAAAAATCTGATCTTGTGGATATCTGCTAGCTTGTTGTTAAGCTGAGCAGGAGAGAATTGGCATAGACCTCTCAAAAAAGAAAAGGAAAAAAAGACAAAGGAAAAGAAGACAGTCTATTGTATTGAGTTCAAATCAGACCTATGAACCAGAAGAAAGACCATATGTAACTTTGATCTATGCTCTCACTTGGGTTGGGCCATTGTGGACTATTCCACAGTCTTACATTTGCTCCTGACCTCCTTACTAAATTTTGTCTTGACTTTCATTGTACTGTGACATCTAAATGAGTCTCTTCATTAACTCCAAGAGTTAAATGGATGGAGAAACTAAATTAGGATGGGGGAACAAAGGTTTATGTCACTTACCACCTTCTAGATCCTTCAGGTTTTATTGCACTATTTATTACTCCTCTCCAGAATTGGTTACTTTAAATCAAAGGTAGGGAGAAAAGTTCCACCTTCACAAAAGTAAAATTACCTTGCCACCTTCCCAAATATCAGCTCATATTATTTTATGTGACTAAATATCAGTGATTCATCCCCCAAAATGAATCCAGTGAAAACATTATTATTTGTTTGGGGGGACTGAATCATGTCCTTTCTTATTTGAAAAAAGTAAAAAAGAAAAAAAGAAAGGCCTTTCTGCTTCCTTGGCAACCCTCTAAAGGACCCCTGAGCATTGTAAGGAAAGGCTCAAAATAAACCAAAACAACAACAATAACAACAAAGAGATCTGGGGTCAGAGAATTGGTTCAGAGAATTGGCTGAGAACATGCTTTTTATGTGAGAGGCCCTGGGTATCACATGGTTTCATGAGCACCACAGGAAGTCTCTGAGCACTGAGCTGAGAGTAGTCTTCAAACACCAACAGGTGTGTCTCCCCCCTAAACCCCCCCCAACTGCTTTGCTGCTTAAATATGTTTCATTTAGGGTGGCAGTAAAAAAAAGCCAACATTCCTTTAGCTTATTTTCTTTCTTTTTTTTTTTTTCTTTTGGTTTTTGGGTCATACCCGGCGGTACTCAGGGGTTACTCCTGGATGTCTGCTCAGAAATAGCTCCTGGCAGGTACGGGGGACCATATGGGACACCGGGATTCAAACCAACCACCTTAGGTTCTGGATCAGCTGCTTGCAAGGCAAACACCACTGTGCTATCTCTCCAGGCCCTCCCTTAGCTTATTTTCACCAGAGATAAGGGTAGAAGACAATTTGATCTCTGTGATGTCACAGGGCAGTAAAGAATAGTATAAATGGCTATAACTACCTTGGTAGTTGGCAATTTCATGATTAGCTGCTCATCACTTTTTTTGTGTGTCTGTGAATCTGCTCTATTACTCTGGTGTTTTTGTACAATGGTGTGAGAACTTTCCTTTTTCAGTGGGGGCAAACTGTAGCTGCTCATTTAATTGACATCTTGAAACACAAATCTTACTTTCCTGGCTATAAAGCAGAAAAGGGCAACATATTCAATTTTACTTATTTCCCTTGGATTTATTGGCTTTCTTCTGCCCTTAGGGATCTGCATGAAATCTAGCAACTGTAGTTATTACAAGGCTTTGGGGAGAAATCAGCGGTTGCAATGGCCATAATCATACAGTAAATAAAAGTACAATTTGCCTTTTATGTAGATTTTGATTTGTTGCATCTGAATAAAGGTTTGAAGCAGGAGCCAGGATAGAAATCAATTTGAAAGGTGATAGCAGCTGCTGGGTCTTTTATTGTTCTGGGGGTAATTCCTTATCTTTTGTGCCAAAGTGGTCTGCAATTAATTGCAAAAACACAAAAGTGTGTGTTGTGTTTGTGTATGTGTGTGTGTGGGGATCCTAATTTAAAAGTTGTAAAATAGCTTTCAGATTTTTTTAGTATAACTCCTTATTCTATGCACAAAATAGTTTTTCCAAGTCATAGAGATTACTCAGTCACACAATCATAAGTTACAACGTGTCAGGACTAAAATGAATATTTTGACCTCCAGTCCCATCCTGTTCAAGCCAGCTCATGTCTGATATTCTCTATCTTTCTCCAGAAGAAATAAGTGTCTACATAGGATAACCTTTACATCTGCAGTTCTCAGTAGATTGGAATGAGTCTTGTGAGGCCAGCAAACAAAGAGTGAATGCTGAGGGCTATCTTGCCTCCAGTCTTTGTCCCTTTTCTGCTTCCATCCAATTGCCTTTATCATATCTCTCTCTGTGGGGTTGGGTACTATGTTTTCTCAATGCTATAGGGAATCGATTCTTGTTTTTATGAAAATCTCCCTTAGGGGACACTGTCCAAAGGAAAAAGATGGGAATACTAGGACTTGCACTTCCCCTAGAGACAGTGGAGATGCTGCCTGCCTTTTCAAGTCTGAATCTTAAATATGACTTCTCCAGGACCATATTTTCTGCTCTGGCCATACGTTCAGCCGATGACATTCGCACTTTTAAAACAAAAACCAAAAACCAAAACACCAACAAAACAAAACAAAACACAAACACCAAAAAAAAAAAAAAAACCCAAAAAAGCACTTTTAAGAGTATCTAAGATTGAATCTGGAAGGCTTGCAAACCTTCTCCTTCTGGACTGCTTATTCTGCCAACTTCCCTTAACTCTTTTGGCTGGTGTAGCCATTTGACTTTTCTGCTGGGCAGGTAGTAGTAATTTGGGGGGTCCCTAATTAGATTCCAGCAGCTCAATTCCCTGGTTCATTTACCCTGAACCACCTTCAAATTGAATTGGTTTTTTCTCACCGCCAACCCAAGCAGGAGTGAATCCTGGGGAATTACATAGAAATAACAGCCTTCTTCTCCCCTTCCCCAACCTCTGACTCATTCCCCTGCCCTTTTGTACCTCTCTTCCATTATGCCTTCACAACCACATGCTTTGCGCCTTCTGCTTAAGCTGTCTGAGCTCGTTTCCTCCATGAACCATCGTGATGTACAACACGTACAGTCCCAGGGCCAGATGAATGGTTTTCCATTAGAAGTACACTGTGCCATCTGGGGCACCTGGGAAGATAATGCCACAAAGACGCCCCCATCTTTCAAACACTCAGAAGGGAAGATTTGTACCGCTCTGCCTAGCTCGCCCAGACTACTGCAATATAACGTGCTGCTCCTCTGTTCTGAAGCCTGCATTCTCCCCTCCTCATTCTCCGCAGTATCTCGGTGCACAGAGTGGCTTGAAGGGGAGGTCTCACTATAAGATTCTGAATGCACCAAAAGGTAAAACACAATGCAATGCAAACGGTCAACACATAAAAGGATTCCTTCAATTAAAAACATCAGGTAAAATACTTGCCTTTATAAAGGTCTGAAGGAAAAGAGACCTGTATTTTTAAAAGGGTAAGCTCTTCACTGGGCCACAAAATCAGTGTTTTCTTTTTTTAGCGTGTTATTTCTTCTGTGCCTGAAAGTGAATGGAGGAGAGAAACCTTGGATGCAATATAAGTCTTTTTAACTGATTTCTTTTGTGTGTGCATACATGCACCTCAATTTCTTTTAAAGCTGGTTAAGACAATACAGTTGCTTAAAAAAAAATCCTGATTAGTATTCTGCATAAGGTTCAGTCTTCATTGCAGTAGATATATAAAATCTATCTTCACTTTCACCACCTGTCACCTGAGAATTTTAGAATGATCTAGCTTTGCGATTGCAGGAAGCAGCCTTTTTGATTCTCATCTTTACTCCACACCTCCCCCACCTCCACTTTTTGTCATTGGCACTGCATCCACAGTGAACTCCGGTCCATTTTTATTTCTTTGTCAAATGCTTTTATTCATGGGAAACTGAAGGCACATGTTTACTAGGGATAGAAATAGAAACACAATAAAAACCAGTTTGATAGATGATCTAGCCTATTCTTCACACTTCCCCGTTGTTTTATTGATTTACAGAACACAAAGACTAATCCAAATTTACATTGCTTGTATTTCTCCTGATCTCAGAGGACTTGTTTCCCTTTGCTCAGATTAACCAAGCCGATTTTTTGCTTTGTATCCAGGAGCCTCAGTGACAGACGAATAGTCTGTCAACTAATCAATGTATGCCACAAAAACTAATTTTTACTTTAAACAAACATCCTAACATAGTGTTGACACAATTAAATGATTTCTGCATTATACCATATATCTAACAAACACCCCAGGGAACAGGTAAGAACTATAGCTGAAATCACTCACACATGCTCCTGCATTGAATTAAATATTTTCCCCCTTAATCCTACCACCAGCAGCTGTTAGGTACCCCAGCTTATTGCATATGGCCTACATAATGAGACCAACCCAGGCGGTTCCTTCTTCTCCACTGAATGCTGAGTAGCTTGCTTCCCCCCCAAGGACATTAAGAGTTACAGCTATTGAAAGATGTTCTCAGGCCAATGAAGAATCTCAGCATACATGTTTGGAGATGAGGTAAGGAAGCATTTAAAGCCAGAGCTTCTACCTTGATTAAAATGAAAGGGATTGGTCTTCTGCCATGACTTGAAACTGGCAAACTCCCCAGAGTTATGGCAGGATGATGAGGGAGCAAAGGGAGGTACAGCAAGAGAGGAAATCTTTGCTCTCTTTGAAACCTGTCAAAAAATTAGGTCAACGTGATTTTGTATTTTAATGAAATAACTTAAGGGTAAGCCTGAGATTTGGCGGCCGCTAATACTTTTATGCTAGAGTGACTTGTCATGCTTGACGTAATGTCTGGCTCTTGTATGAGAAGTATCGAAGCTAATGTTCTCCATGGCTAATCGGCCTTTAGCTGCTCCTGTCCTTTTAAATTCTCAGAAGCTGGAGCATCGATATGGATGTCCCTATCGCTAACTATAAACACAGTGCAGGCTGCACACATCATTTCAATTGTCAAAACAGATGAAAGGATTCCTGATACTCCAATTAGACTAACCTGAAAAAATCATTTTAAAATATGCTCCATAAAATAACCTGAACATTAAAACACCAGAACCTTCCAACCATTTCCGCTGGCTGAGTCATTAGTATTCCCCCTCCCCCATCGTCCTTATCTGATTTGATTACTTTTAGAATGCATTTGGTCTTGAACATGAAAGCTGAGGAAGCTAAATTGGAAGAATAATGGCTTGGCATTTTGTGTCATTTGGTTGAAATTGCAGGTGTGGGAGTGAGGCTGCTTCTCCAACTCGTGCTTGGCTATTTCTCCTTTAATTTACCGAATTTGAAATGGATTGCCAGTTCCAAATTACACTACACTTAAGGGACTTGCAAAGAATGCTTGTGATTTAGGATCCTACATTATTGCCTTGATGAAAAATTATGCAGACGCACTCACAGCCCTACAAGAAAACTACTTCTTGTAAAACAAGAGTATTTGACAAACACCAGGAAGCTGAAGATGATAAAACACATTCTGAGTTCCTTTTCTTATTAATCAAGAAGGGGCATTTTGTTAATGGTGGCCTGAGGTATTGAGTGGGAAACAATCAGTGCAAAAGGGTATATAATAGAGGATCAAAGTAGTCAGAAAGAGCAATAGCTATGGTCTGGCCTGACTCTAATAAAATTGCTCATTTGAAGCTACCACAGATTAAAGGAAGTTTGTTAATACCAGGATAATTTCTTTCAAGCAACTTGCACTACAATCGGCAGCATTTTTAAGTAGAAAGAGTGCCTCTAAGAGGGCAAGTCTCATTTTAATTATTACTACTGCTAGCTTAGAGAGATAGCCTATCTAATTCCAAAGTTTTGCATTTAATTCTGGCTTTAGCCTATCTATTTAAATAGTAATTTGTTCCTTTACAGTGGGTGCATTAGAAAATATTATAGATTTTAGGTCAAGTGCAAATATAAAGGTGAATTTTATAATTTTTACATTAGACACTGAGCCCCAAGCCACCTCCAAGCGGTTATAACTCACCTCTGCTCATATCAAGTGACCTAACTTTACCCAAGAGGTGGACAAAGACAGAAGTGTGTTGTTTAATTTCAAAAAATGGCCCAGAATGGCATTCGTCTTTCTGAAATGCTTAGTCCATCTGAAAAGAGTGCCAAGTTGTTTGTGGGTAGAGTATTCTATATGGGTCATTAGGTTAAGTTATTTGGTAAAGTTTCTTATATATACTTGCTGATTATTGATCTACTTGTACTATCAGGGAAGGCATTTGATTCAGGTATTCTGCTGAGCAATTTCCCTATACTCTGTGCCTACTGTCCCTTTAAAAAAAAGACATCTTGACTATCTTGTCTTTTCATTGGTCTATTTGGATCAATCAATCACATTCAGAGCAGTTATTGGAAGGCTAGCACTTGTTTATTATCCTTCCATACTTTTTATGTTCAATTCTGAATTTTTGTTTTAATGTTCTTTTTCACATTCTTTTAGATTATTTTATTGTTCTTGGTTATTTTCATAATTTCTTTATCCATTTACTTTTTATGATAGATTAATTGCTTTAATTGTTTCTAAAATATACATCAAGCTTTCTGGTCTACTTATAATTAGTATCTGGCCATTTCAAATAAAATATAAAGACTTAAAATTAGTAAGTTTTATTTATAATGTAGCATTAAGTTTGCAAATATTAAATCTTCAGATTCATTTTGCTTTTAAAAATTATACATAAATAGGGGCCGGGCGGTGGCGCTGGAGGTAAGGTGCCTGCCTTGCCTGCGCTAACCTAGGACGGACCGCGGTTCGATCCCCCGGCGTCCCATATGGTCCCCCAAGAAGCCAGGAGCAACTTCTGAGCGCATAGCCAGGAGTAACCCCTGAGCCTCACAGGGTGTGGCCCAAAAACCAAAAAAAAAAAAAAAAAAAAAAATTATACATAAATAACATGATGGTAAAAGAAAAAGTAGTCCATCATATTTACCCAAATGGTTATCATTTCTGTTGCTTTTCTTTGTTAAAAAGTTTAAAGTTTTCTTAATACTATTTTTTGAACCCAGTAAAACCTCTTTTTTTAGCAGCTATAATAGTTTAAATTCTCTTAGTTTTATTTGATCTTAGAATATCTTTACTTTCATTTTTGAAGGATATTATTATTGGATATAGAATTCTTGTCTATAGAATTATTGTTTGGCTATTTAATTCTTTCTAGCACTTAAAAGATGTTTTGACTATTTTCTTGTCCCAATAATTTCTGAATAAGAAATTTGCAATTGTTTTTTTATTTTTTGCTATATGTAATGTTTTTCTCTAGCTACTTACAGTAATTGTTCTTTATATTGGGTTTTAGTCAATATAAAGTATCTGGCCTGATTATATATCTAACATGATTATTCTATTTGGGATAAATTCATTTTCTTAACTATGTAAATTTGTATAAATGATTCACATTTTATGATTCAATAATAACATAAGCTTGTAATTACTATAGACTTCCCTATTATAGATAAATAGTAATACATTGCTGATGTTAAAGTTTTAAAAACTAGCACAGATGTAAGATATAGTAAAGAAGAGAAAGTTTAATGCTTAATTTATGAAAGAGAGGATAAGAAAAAAAGACACAAATCAGAGAATTTGTCTTTAGGTCTTGTGAATTTGATAAATGTGTTATTATAAAGATAAGTAGAGAGTTAAATAGATAATCAGAAACCAGGGTGAATTTACTATGGAAAAATCAGATCTGATAAATCCAATTTCTTTTTTCGATAGACTTACTAGGCTGTAAAATTAGAGCATTTATTACAAGAGACATATTTTTTTAGCAGAAGGACAGCATAGAAGATCCTTTTTTGAGCAAAATGTAGAAATATAGAGAGTATATTACTTCAACCAAATGTCTTATAACATAGTTTTGTATCAGCTGCCCCAGGAAAAGGACTTGTTTTCATACAACTGCCTATTTGGAGGAAATAGTTGCATATAGGATACTTTAATTATGGGTGTATTATTTAAAGTATTATTTAGGTTGATGGATTTGGCAGTACATTATAATCTATAGCACCTATACCAACAAGGTACTAATTATTCAATCCATTTAATCATGGAGACCCATTTCTTAGGGCTTATATTTTATATTGTGATTGAATAAAACTATTGAAACTGGAGAATGTAATTTATTCTGATGTCTAGGTCAAGATCTAAAATAATATTGGCACCTAATTAAAGCCCACAATACTTCAGTATTTTAGGAGCTTGGAATTGGAACTAATTTATGAATTTTCAAGTTACTTCACCTTTGAACAGAATTCAACAGATTGCTGTGGTAACCAATTTCTTTCTTGAAAATAGTTGTACCCTTCAAGAATATAACTCTCATATTTCTCTTCTTATTCCAATGATTTTTCTCTTTTGATCTCCATTATAATTTCTTCTCAGTATTGGAGGGTTAAATATTCTTTTTTGTTCTTCTTTTATTATGCTTTTATTTATTTTTGCAGTGCTGAGTGTACAACCTAGTACCTTATGTATAGAAAATGAGTGCTCTACTTCTGAGTGTTAGCGGTGACCCTTTGTTCTGTGGCTTTAGAAAACTTACTGTGTTCCTTTACTTCCTATATCTCTATTGATTTGAACATCCACATTTATAACTTCATCCTAAATCTTTTTCTAAATTCCAGGCATGCATTTTCTATTGCCTACTTTATATCATCATATTATAGGAAGAAATTCCAACAAAACATATTTAAAACAGCACCTGAATGCCAAGCTAACTGATTAAACAATTTATCCTCTTGCAGTGTTAATTTGCTTAATGTCACCTCTATTTTCCAATTTCCTTCAAAAGATCATTTCTAAATAATAAACATTTTATCCTCATATTTAAAATAAAATGGTAAGACAAAGTAAACAGAAGGTTCTCTGTCAAGGTTACATGACCTGTAATGATGATGTCAGGGTCCAAAGTTAACTGATATGATACCCAACTAGCCTGATGTTTCAATGTTTCATAAGGTTATATTGAAGTTCTGTGAAAGTGACAACAAAGAAAATTAAAAAGAAGTCCATTAAATGTGATTTAGAAAAACATGGTTTTATAGCAGCATTTTCCATTAAAAGACTGTTTGATATGGTTACCCTTCTGTGAAAGGTACTGCTGACATAGAATACTTTAAATATGAACTATTTTATTTGAAGAATAATTTCTGAAATGATGGAGTTTCCAGAATAGTCAACTCTGTAGTTTTAAGAGCAAACTTGAAATATTCTGTCTTCTTTTGGAGTCAATACACTAGAACATGATGACAGATGAAAGTAGTTGGATGACCAGGGCATTCAAAGTCATTACTAGAAATGAATTCTTGAAGACCTTGAGATAAAATAATCAGGGACACATTATTTTTAGGCCTATTTATGTTCTATTTAATAAGGAATAAAACCCTACTACTACTGTCAGTTTGGCACAGTTACATGTGCTATAGAGATATAGAGATTAAAAAGTGCCCTTCATGACCAAGCTACAAAATACAAGTTTCAGGGGAATAGAAAGATTCATCCTTTAGATTGAGATGAAATCTAATGGAATTAGTCAAGGATGAAATGAACTAGCCTTTTGCCTTCACTAAAGATATGCAAGCACATGTTGAAAGTCTACTTGGTATAGGAAGAAGTTTAACCATCATGTGAAAGATTGAACTATAGAACCTTTACATCTAATCCTGAGATGTCATTTTTTTCACTGTATTATTTTAGTATCTCATATCTTAAGTAATAAAGAGATAACTGCAAATAGATACTTTTGCATTGTCTATATAATTATTTATCTTTATTAAGTGGGACTTGTTCCCATATTTTATTCACACATCACTTAGTATGTCTTTTGTCTCAGAGAAAATTATACAAAGCATAAATAAAACAGGAATACCTAGGAAAGATGTAGATAAAAGAGTTCAGTTTTTTTTTAACTTGGCATGTTTATTTTCCACCTTAAATTATATTAGAAATGAAATCAAGATTATGTAGATGAGTGATAAGCCTTAGGAGATTGAGAAATTTCATTTTTAAAAAATATTTAAGTGCCAATGAACTAGGAATCAATGTCTTACTGACCTTTAATTCTGTGTTACTGGAAGATCACTTGGTCAGATTGTGATATTTTTGATCATGGTCACTTTTTGAGTTTTCATTATATAACATGGGTGAGCCTATTATTTTCTATCTACTTTACAAATTAAGACATTCCATAAGTTAATTTGATTATAAAAATAAAGCTTAACAGTGCACTAAATAGAAGAGGTTTGGAAAAAGTGTTGTAGGCTTTAATCAGTTCCCATGATTCTTAACAAAAGTACTTTGATTTGAAATATTGAAATAAAATGATAAAGGAAAGAAAGAAGCAAATAAATCAGTTAATTAAGATTATATGAAAAATTCAGATTTGGAATATTATCACTCCAATAAGTCAAGTATGTAGTTTCTGAATCTTCCATGCTTTATTTCACAAGACATTTACATTTGATTCATTTCTCTTTAAATGGTCATTATGTTTAGACAGAGCTGGAGAGATAGCACAGTGGGTGTTTGCCTTTCAAGAAACCAACCTAGGATGGATGGTGGTTTGAATACAGGCATCCCATATGGTCCCCCAAGCCTGCTAGGAGCGTTTTTTGATAACCAAACCATTAGTAGCCCCTGAATACAGCTGGATGTGACCCAAAAACCAAAAAAAAAAAAATTGGTCATTATGTTTAGAGGTTATAGAACTGCAATGTAAATGATATTTGGACAATCATTCAAGATTTTCCAATAAATAAGTGAAAATATATACACTATTGTATAATTTCTATGCACAACTTGAGATAACACCCACAAATAATTCTTAAAAATTGGTAATGAGACTGAAATTTTACATATGAACCCAACAGATAAATACCATTGCATTCTTATTTATGATTCTAAATTTCCTGATCATTCCATAAAATTCCATGATGACAAATTATGTCACCAACAGAATCAATTAATTACTGCTGATTGGCTTATTGAGGCACTATGCTATTCCTGATACATAGGCAAACATGATGGTTATGTTCCTATGAGTAAAGCAAACAAAAAAAGCAAGCGGTATCTCTGACGGCTAATTAGAAGTTTTAGTCTCATCTCTACAGTGTTGTAGATTTCAGTCCTACACTATGAAACTATTTCTAGATTCAATTAGTGTAACCCATCTTCCAACTCCCCTTTACCTAAGATTTCTTTTGAGATGTTAATCCCACCTAGATGATAACCCTCCCCCCACCCACACACCTGGGATGGGGCAGGTTGTTTTAAATAAAGAAAAAAAGTTTGGCCCACAGGATCATGGAATAAAAGTAAGCTGACTCTGTTGAAACTAACTGACTCGAATATAGGCAGGGGGTGGGGACGGAGGGAGATAGAGGACATTAGTGGTGGGAATGTTGCACTGGTGAAGAGGGGTGTTCTTTTATGACTGAAACCCAACTACAATCTTGTATGTACTCATGGTGCTTAAATAATAAAAAATAAGAAACTTTAACTGACTGCTTATGAATTATTTCTCTGCCGTTACCCTGCATCATCAGACCCACTGGCCAAAGGGGTTAGAGATGCTGTGCTGGGGAAGAACTCACCCAATATCTGGACCCTTTATATTTTATATTTTTATTTTACAAGTTACTGTAAAAAAGAATGAGTTATTGTCTAAGGTGAAATGGGAAGGATATAATTCAAATAATCATAGAGCTACTTATGAAAATCCAGAATTGGACTTGGAATCAAACCAAAATTAATGTATTGTTATGGTTACATACTTTCTAGATTTAATGAAAAATAAAAATTAGGGTCTTTGTTAAAAACTCATAAGAGAAGTACCTTTAAATAAACTAAATACAAAGCTTTTCCATATCTTTCACTCTCTCTCTCTCTCTCTCTCTCTCAACTTGTCATAATTTCTTGTTTTGATTTGCTTTTGGATCATACTTAGCTGTGCTTAAAGCTTAGTTCTTGACTTTGCACTCAGGGGTCACTTATGGCAGGCTTGGGGAACCACATAGATGCTGAGTATCAAACTGAGTTGACCACATGCAAAGCAGGTGCTCCTCCTGCTGTATTATTATCTCCAGTCCTTGTCTTAGTATTTTTATTTGTTACTTAATATCATTCAATAGTAGAAAATTAAAATGTTAAATTATCAGCATGAATGTTACTATTTATCTTTATTTTGTGCACAACAGTTTTTAAATGCTTTTCTTCTTCTCATAGGCCAAGTCTTGTCAGAGATACTCTGCTGAGGATGATTCTAGCAGTCACACAGGCACCTCAGACTAGAAGGAAGACTGTCTATCTAGATTGATTTGTGGAGCTCTTCTTGATATCAGGAAATATACCATAAGCTACTTGAGGGTGATGAGCAATCCTGTAGGCAAATTGAGATCATTCTTATTTCTACATTTGTCTATGTATATAAAAAAAATCTGAATTTACTTGGGAATATCCAATTTCAATCAAGCCAAGAGGGTTTATTTTAGACTTTTCTTCATTTTTGTAACCTTTTTAAAATTTTTAAAAAAATTTATTGAAACCATTATGATTTACAAAGTCCTTCATAGTTGGGTTTCAGACAAGGTCAATCCCACCACCAGTGTCAACCTTTCTCCATCATGTTCCTAGAGTGTATCGCATACCTCACTCCTCTCCCCCAAGCCTGCCAGTTTAACAGGCCCATTTAAATTTTACATGGTTAGTTTTTGAGACTCTTGATTCCATTGTTGTTGACTTTGGTTGACTTTAGTTCTGTCCTTATTTTAATCTCCATCAATGCACCTGAGACAGCTTTGCTCTTAGCTCCCATCCTCCTCCTTAAATTATAAGAAACTTGTCTCCCATTAGTATTGAAATATATACACCTCTGATCAGTGCTTCTTGGTGTAATGCTCTGTTCACCCTGTTCGGTATATGACATCTGTATGGCATGTGACCTCTCACCTGAGTGCACAATCACCCTTTCCTTACTCAGGCTCTCTTATCCTAGGTAATCATTCTCTCAGATCTTTCCCTTTCTCATTCTCTAGGCTATCCAGAGGTCCTCAAACTTTTTAAACAGGGGGCCAGTTCACTGTCCCTCAGACCATTGGAGGGTCTGACTATAGTAAAAACAAAACTTATGAACGAATTCTTATGCACACTGCATATATCTTATTTTGCAATGAAGAAACAAAACAGATACAAATACAATATGTGGCCCGTGGGCCATAGTTTGAGGATCACTGCTAGGGTTCTGAAAAACCATAATACTCCCATCCCAGACTAGCTGAGTGTATGATTTACTTAATTATGCTTGTATTACATTTTCTAGAAAAGTAGAAAAAGATACTCAATTTTTGAATGCTCAATCTCTCTAGACCTATCCTATCTCCTAGATGGCTGGTAACCACATGGATATACATAAATATTATCTTATATATATACGTATATATTCAATCATTTATAGCCATTTCTGGTTACATATTAAGTACTTTGCTTAGTGTCCAACATTTAGTAGGTACTCAGAAATAGTTGACTCAATATTTTCATGACCAGTTATAAGCCTATACATAAAAGCTTGTAAGTTTCATGGTACAGAACCTCAATAGCATCATATTTTTTGAATAAATTACTTTATTTAGAAACCAGGCATTATATAGTTGTTCATAATATGTATATTCCAAGACCAATCCCACTACCAATGTAAAATTTCTTCAACCATTGTCCCTGGATTCCCATGCCTAATCTCTTGGAAAGCATGACATAATATGTTTTATATTGTTTGATTATAGGTAAAAGGGAATTGTCTTTAAAAAGTACATTTAAAAGGGGATTGGAATGGTGGGACAAGCAGTAGGGCATTTACTGTGCACACGCTAATCTAGGATGAAATGTGGTTTGATCCCCCAGTGTCTTGTATGGTTCCCCAAGCCAGGAGCGATTTCTGAGCACATAGCCAAGAGTAATCCCTGAGCGTCACCAGGTGTACCCCCCTCAAAAAAAAAAAAAAAAAGAAAGCAAAAAAGAACATTAATAAGAAAAATTGTGAAAATTAGTTTTTCTAGCAATAATGTCATTAATAATTGTCAGAAGGTTTGCAAAGTGATTTGTTGCTAGTTGATTTTCTGTTATTTTCTTTTGTTTCTGAACATTAGGTGGTTTTGAATTCATGTTGACATCTAAATTTGTGTGTTCCTATTGGGATGAGAGTATTGAAAACAATTGAAATTACTGCACAATCATATATGTAGACACAGAATCCAGGAATTTCAAGCTTTGTGGCTGATAGTGTGGCTTTGTGGGGGCATGATTTCAACTGCAAGATTTCTGAAAATATGATGAGGTGGGGGGGAGGGTGTCCACATTCACTCCATAAAAGTCCTGAAGATGCCAGCTCCCAATACTAGCATACCTGGATTTTTGGTCAGGTTGGCATCTCTGCAGATCTCTGCAGTTCAGTAGTGAACCATTTTTGAAATGGCGGTTTGAGTGGTGGGTGTAGCTATCACAGCTTCAGCAGGGTGAGGACTTGGCTTGCTTCTCCTGAGTTTGCCATTTTCAGCTGTGTGGCCCATGTAGCCATGATTTTTCATGATTTGGTAGATATCTCTTTTAGGAATAGAATGAGTCTCTGGAGCTGGCCAAAAGCAGTCATGGTGATGGCATTTGCAGAGTCTCCCATTTGACTCTTTCTATATACCACATAGTTTGGTGCAATGTAGATATTAGAAATTGATTTTACGGGGTCTGAGAGATAGAATGGAGGTAGGGAGTTTACCTTGCATGCAGAAGGACGTGGTTAGAATCCCGGCATCCCATATGGTCTCCCAAGCCTGCCAGGAACAACTTCTGAGCCTAGAGCCAGGAGTAACTCCTGAGCGCTGCCGGGTGTGACCCCAAAACCAAAACAAACAAAAAATTTATTTTACAAGGTCCCAGGATTATGATATTCTCCCTTTTGCATCTAGTGCCTAGTAATGAAATCTTGTCTATTTTGATTAAAATTATATACCAGGTTGACAAGTTTACATATTGATTCCCAGAATTTGCTCAGCCAATGTTCAAGGTCAGCCAATGTCTCAAATGACCCTTAAAGGAAGTGTTGACTAGAATAAATATTCTTTTTTTTTTTTTTTTTTTTTTTTAGTTTTTGGTCACACCCGGCAGCGCTCAGGGGTTACTCTTGGCTCTACGCTCATAAATCGCCCCTGGCAGGCTCAGGGGACCATATGGGATGTTGGGATTTGAACCACCGTCCTTCTGCATGCAAGGAAAATGCTCTACCTCCATGCTATCTCTCAAGCCTGGATGAATATTCTTTTATTGATAATTCATTCTATCGGGCTTACTGTTCAACTTTATGATTTCATGAGTATCAGAACATCAAATCTTAGTTGCCCTCTCTTTTACTTAATTGCACCCTGTTATTTACTTGTTTATTTACTTTATTATGATATCAGTTTAGTTTTATTTATTATTAAGCCTTTATCCTAATCATTTTAACTATTTTTTTTGCACCACACCCAGTGAAGCTCTGAAATCGCTCCTGGCTTGGGGGACCATATAGGATGCCATGGGTCTTACCGAGGTCCATCCTGGATCAGCTGTATGAAAGACAAATGCAACTAGCATTGTGCTATTGCTCCGGCCTCCCATTGTAACTATTTTTAAAGTTTTAAAATAATTTTATATTTTAAATTCTATGGTTCATATTTGGGGGCAGTGCTAGAAATTCTTTTTCCACACTGACTGGCTACACAAATCTCGGAGCGTTGCTCTTTCTGTTATTGTTGTTGTTTTGGGACCATAGCCAGCAGTGCTCTTGAATTTGTATTCACTCCTGGCTTGGTTATGATACTGGGGTTTGAACTCAGGTCGGATGGTGCAAGACAAACACCTTACCTGTGTACTATCCTTTTGGACCCTGTATTTATTTTAAAATAACATTTCAATAGATTCAACTGAAAATTATCATGAAGATATAACCATATGTCATAAACTTCATTATTTCTGATATTTATATTTTTATTTTAGTCAAAACTCTAGTCATCAGTAGAATTTTCTATTCCTTTAAAACTTTTTTTAAAAATAAAATGCTATGGGGCCGGAGAGATAGCATGGAGGTAAGGCATTTGCCTTTCATGCAGAAGGTCATCGGTTTGAATCCCGGCGTCCCATATGGTCCCCTGTGCCTGCCAGGAGCAATTTCTGAGCATGGAGCCAGGAGTAACCCCTGAACACTGCCAGGTGTGACTCAAAAACCACACAAAAAAAATGCTTGGTGTTGGATCAATACTACAGTGGGTAGGGTTTGTGCCTTGCATGAGGCTAATCCAGTTCTATTCCTGGTATTCCATATAGTTCCCCGAGCAATGGCAGGAGCAATTCCTGAATGCAGAGCCAGGAGTAACCCCTGAGCATTGGCAAGTGTGGTCCAAAGACAAAAACAAAAAACAAACAAAAAAACAAAAACCCAAAAGTAAATGCTGAAACATACCTAGGACTTCCAAATTTTTAAGAATTCATTCTATCTCTTCCTTAGAAGTGTTAATTCATTTCCATGGAGGATTTGGTATTAAGTAGATAATAAAATATATTTAAGCAAATGTTGTTACATATTAAATGTATGGATATAGGCAGTTAGCAAATCACTCCATTCCTCCAATCTTGGTTCTCTTTAACAATTATAATAAAGAATGTTTTATAAGAATGAAAAAAATTTACTGTTCTGAGCATCTCCACAATACATGTATCAGTTTCAAGAGATGGTTCTTGCTTCCTTGGAACTGATCAGAGTATATCATAGGGAGGGGTCTAGAGCCCCTAGCCCAGAGAAGGTAAGTCAAGAGGCAAAATCTTCTGGTAATAAATTCAAAAGCAAGGAATAACATTAGATGGATTTTTTTAGCTGGAAAGAGATAGGCAGAGTGTGGAAGCCAGATCACAGCTGAGATGGGATTGAGCAGACAGTGGGAAAAATTGTCTGAGTCCCACAGGGGTCTTTATCAGGAGCCTACAGGCACTTCAGATCAAGACAGAGTGTTTGCTGTTAGAGTTGCTGACCCAGTGTGAGCACTTATATGTGGCTCCTGGGTTTCTGGGAATTTTAACTCTGTCATTCCTGCAACTACATTGCTCTTTTCCATATTCCTTACATAATTTCCCTTCATTTCCTTATCGGCATGCCCTAGAAGAAGGAAGCTTGAAATAAGCTTTATTCTTTTAGTTCTGTTAAATGATTTTGTTGTGTGTGCTGCTTAATCCTGACCAGCAACTTTAAGAACTCAAATGCACAATTGTTGCATAAGATATGGCACATCAAAATCTGTCCTCTGTATCTCTCTCTTAAATGATGGCCTTTATTTTGAATTTAATGTGTTGTCTTATTTCAAATTTGTTCCTATCTTGAGATGATAGCATTTCAATGGTTAACCTTGGTTTTTTCCCTTTAGGCTCGGCAATATTTTTCCAGCTAAAATTTTTGCCTTTTTTCTTGATTCTTGTACTCCACAGTCATAGCCACCCAATACTATCCTTCAGCATATATGTATGCCTTGATCTCTGAATATAGAGAATGTTCTTGAGCTCTTTTACTTGGACCCAGCCATTATCAAGCTTCTGGAGAATTTACATCCCTATACTAGTGTGTAGAGACACTCTAATGGAGGGATTAGCCATGGCATTACCACATTATGAGTACAGTTTGCCTCTGGCAAGAAGACAAACACAGCACAAACTCTGTAGGTACTAGAATGGACTTTTGGGGCTTTCATACCTTTGTGCTGTCAAGTGGAATTGTTGTTCTTTATGGATTTTTCCTGCTGCTTCCCTTAATGTAGTTGCAGAAAACTAGCTATATGGTATAATTCCTCTGCATGCCTGTTTCTGTAAAAAAATTTGCTTCAGGTTTTGTTTTGGTGGTAGGTTTTATGTTGTTATTGCTGCTGTGATGTCTCTAATTCCTTTTATTCTCTTAGAGGGGGCTGTTAGGGGGAATATTTTAGCAAATTACATCTTATCTTTATCCTGATGGTTTATTTCAGCAGATTAGTTTTCTATTGGCAGGCAGACAACACAAAGAACCCAAATAATCTTGGAAAGACATGGCTAATTCACAATCTTGATTTTCCCTTTAATATCAAAATCAGTCCCCATCATATCCCCCACTTCCTTTCCTCTCTTTTATATATTTTTATTTTCTTTTTTAATGGTTAATAAGAAACAGAATTAAAGTGCTTACATTTTATTTCACTCTTGTCCTTTTTTTTTTTTTTTTTGGCCACAACCATTAGTGCTCAAGGGTTACTCCTCGCTGTATGTTCAGAAATCACTCCTGGCAAGCTTGGGGGACGATATGGGATGCTGGGGATCAAACCCAGGTCAGTTTCATGACATTCACAGCGAACCCTCCCCTGCTGTGCTATTACTCTAGCCTCTTCACTTCCCTTATCATTCAGAATATTTGAGATAACAAGAGAGAAAAGACAGTAATTAAATGCCTTCAACACACCAACCATGAAACTAATAATTTTAGAGAATTGAAAAAAAAGCAGTGTATTTCAAGAATATGCCAGAAGACCTAACTGGGAGGCCTATATTGCCTACATTAGCTTAATACCTTTTTAAAAATGTATCTTAAGATATGTATTCCTAAACATACAGATAACCTCCCCAATCACTTTCTTCTTTCAAATACCCTTTCTCCCTTTTTTTTTCTCAATTTCCTTTTTTTACATATCTCAATTTTATCTATATAATCTATTTTTTATATATACATATTATCTCTACCCTCACCAATTTTGGTGCTGCTTGGTCAAAAACCAAGAAAATGTCTTGCCGGGGATAAAAGCACAGAGCACACCACAGATACTGTATGTGTGGTCTGTCATCCTTACCTGGAATAGCACCAGCAATACAAAAGGACACCACACAGTTTTGTGTAGGCACAGTAAATAAGGGGAAATCATGGACTCAGACACAAGATCTTATCTTCTAGGATAAGAACTCACACTTTTTATACAAGGGTGCCTCCCATCCTGGAGGTATGTCATGTGGATACAACTCAGTCTCCACAAGATTGGACAGTGTTAGTTCATTCTCAAATCCCAGATCCCAGACGTAGAACTGAAACAAACCCATGCAACAACATCAGGAACTAAGCTGCGTTGAGAGATATACTTGTGCCAGTGTTAATATGACGAGGACAGCGAGGAAATGAAAACTTGACCTAAGACCAGGAGGTCCTATCACATCACCTAACACTAAATGGAAATCAGAAGTATCGTCCTTTGAACTATGAAAAATAAGAGCACTAACTACAGAAAACTGACTTTGACAACTGTGACTTAACAGAACCTACGTGGAGACCATTAAGGAAAACCCTACTCTAGGCTATAGTCCAGGTCTTTTACAAAAATCAAGACTTCTTAGTACAGAGGCCCAATTCTGACAACAGAGACTGAGCAGAACCATTGGAACCATAATTTCCTAGACTTCAGCTTAGGGAACGAGCAAAAACATGGAGCACATGATACAGAAAACTGGACACACCAACAATGGTGGAACAGTACCTCTAGAACCTTAAAGACTCTATCCTAGGCCCTGTCCTAGGACCTGCACAAATACCAAGATTGCTTGCTATAGTGTCCTATTTCCTCATCCACAACAGAGAAGAAAGGTTCCTGATACTACAAAAACAAAAAACAACAACAAAACAAAAACAAAAAACAACCCTGGGATATGGTAATGAGAAGGTATGGAGCCAGTGGTTGTTCCCATGACAATATGCTTTAAGAATGGAGAAACCCTGAATCTCTTAGGCCATGGGAATTTCCTTCCTTCCCCAATACTTGCTGTGCCTATACAAAAAAAAAAAAAAATGATGGGGTAACACAAACCCAGCCACTGCAGCACTTTTTCTGGTGTTGGTTTGTTTTATTTATTTATTTATTTATTTATTTATTTATTTATTTATTTATTTATTTATTTATGTATTTATTTATTTATTTTTGATATTCTCTTCCTTCTTTTTCTTCCACTTTTTTATTTCTTTTCTACTTTTCTGGATATTATTAGGTGATATTTAAAATTTTTTTTTATTTATTGTATTTTTTTTTTTTAGTAGTTGATTCCAAATTCTTTCTCCTCTTTTCCTTAACCTTTTAACCTCCAACAGAATAGCATAATTTGAATCATTCAGCCTCATAAATTGAAGGGGGAAAAATGCTACCAAGACCAGTCATATGAACATGTAGTATAAATAAAAAATGACCAGAGTGGAACACCAAACAGAATAGATACCCAACCTATAACAAGCTGTAAGGCGGCGACCATTTGCAGTAGGATTCTGGGGAGTAAAGGAGGGAGATGTGGGAGACATGCTGGGAATAAGAGTGGAGGGAGGATAACATTGGTGGTGGGAATGCCCTTCATTCATTGTTACTATGTATCGTAAATAATTCTATGTAAATGAACTTCAGTCACAATAAAAAAAAAGAAAAGCAGTGTATTTATTTGTTTAGGCTTTGTATAGAAGTTAGGGATGTAGTAGGGAATGGAAATTGACATAGCAATGTAATATGGAAGCAGATATTAAGAGAAAAGTAGTCTATTTTCTGTATGGACACAGGGACAGCTAAAGCTACTTACTAGATGAGGCTGTGATGAGGCTTCCCTCTTGTGATGATGCCTGTGTTGTCATGTAAGGAATGACAAGGAATTGATCAGGAGTCCACAGATATTAATTTTTGAGGAAGCAGAACTACTAAGGAGTAGGAACAAAATTAATTTGTGGAAATATAGGAAATGTGACATGTTTGGAGCCTGGAGGATTGGAGAATGGCATAGAGGACTAAGGTAGAGAAGAAGAAAGGCTACAGCTAGGCTTCAAGTGGAGGACTTTACTTGCCTTCCTAGGAAAAAGGCTGGAAAGTATGGATTCTGACTAGAGGGACATTGTGATACTTATATAATTAAAAGGAACTTTGGCACAAATGCAGTCACCATAACTGTACCCTGTCAGCTCCATAGACTCACTGTTTTCAAAAGAAATGTAAATCAAGTTGTGAAAATTTATGGGTACACTGGACACACAGATGACAGAGGGCAATTTTGGGAAGAGAGCATGGTTCAATTCCCAGCCCTGCCAAAGCCATGCCTGTTGCATCTATCACCCAAAATTGTACTCTACCAATGGTCCTACTTCATCACTCTTCTACAGCTCTCTGCATGGACACCAATCTCACCAAAACTCTAGGTATGCCAGTATTTGGGCTGATATTACTAGGACTTCTTTTTGAAGTGAATGCAGGCACCATTCCCACCCCTCTCTTTTCAGACTTCCAGAAGACCTGGCAGCTAAAAACATGGCCACAAAAGCCATAGTATCAGGAATAGTGCTTAGAATTTACAGCTGTGGGGCAACTCTGTATTTGTTTAATGCTGTCATCCCCAAAGAAACATACCAATTTAGATGCTAATATGTATCTGAATCCACCTACTGCTCAGAATAAAATAAAGTAACAGAATAGTCAACTAGCAATAAGAAGTTACTAAGCCTTCTGACAATGACTTCATGACTTCATTGCAAGATGCAATACTTTTCACAAATTTTCTTGTTGTTATATTCTTGGTTTCTCTTTTATTTCTTATTTTTTCTTTTATTTTTTCTATTCTCATAATTTCACTCCCACTTATCTGGAAGAAATATATTATAATAACTATGTCAACTATCTGATATATGCTCTTTAAATGAAGTAAATCAAATTACAAAAAGAAACCGGTTCATTTACATGCAAGGCAAATACCCCATACACTGTACTATATCATACTTCTTATTTTATCAATACTTAAAAATTATTCATAATTTTAACTTATTAATTGTGCTCAAAGTAAAATAATCTGTATTTTCTCTCTCTCTCAAAAAAAAAACCCAAATAAAAATGGAATTATGGCTCCAATATGGTAAATAATTTAGTAAAGCATAAGGTCAGAAACAAGCGATGGTTATTTAATTCCTACAGGGAGGAGTGTAAAGGGGCAACTTTAGTAGAAACCATCACTTTTGGTTTGAAGGTGGCAAAGGAATCTGAGGGAAATTAATATTAATAAGAACTTGGTGTCAACTTATTTGTGAAAGATATGGGAAAATATAGATTAAGTCTTAAATTTGTCTTTCTTTTTAAGTAACTTTTTGCTTAATACACAAAATTCTAAAAAAAATAAAATGAAGCAATAATATTTGTGGAGCAATTTTTATATACTACATAGATGATCAAGCATGTATGAAATGTTTTATATTGTCTATAAATCAAAACTCTGAAGAAGTATGATGAAGTTTATTTCACAGATAGAAAAATGAAAGCTAGAGAAGGCAAGCCTCTCTCCCAGGATTACAGCACAAGTGACTGAATTTAAGATGTTTACGATCCAGAAGATAGTACTTAAATAGTTGTGTTTAACTGCTAAACATAAGTCTAATTTATTATCTAAAATTTGTACTGCTGTAGCCCAGTGTTGGTTTATTACTTTTTGATATTTCATTAGGAAAATAAATCATAATCATCTTGAACAAAATCAGGCTACACTGCCACACTTCGTCCCTTAGTCTTAACCCATGTCCTCACTATGCCTTTGCAACAGGAGTGGGTTAAGTTTTCTCCACTTTCTCTTTTCCCTACGATGATTCTTATCATGAGCACACATTAATCTTGTGCTATTTTCTGTTTTCATTACAATCTTTGTCACAGAAGTGGAGCATCAGAATGTTAATGCCTCATATCTTCTGTGAAGGATAGTAGAATTCTCCATTGCTTTGACCTTTCCAATGTTCTGTATTTCGATTGGGTCTGGAAGTTGATGATTAATGATAATTACAATAATTACACCAAGGGACTCGAAATATAAATTACCAAATGTTCAAAGGAAGCCACTTGAAACCTTTAATAGAATCTTGAACAATCTCTGACCAAATGTTCCCACATCCTCAGTCAGACGTCCCTCAGTGAGTAGGTTTGGAGAGATTCAGCCTAGGTTTCATCCAGAAGAATAAAAGAGCTGTGATTTGTGAGCCATGTTTTAGTTATATGAAGGGAGAAAAAAAAGAAATCAATTTTTAAATCAATAGAATGGTCCTTCGCCCAAACAGCTTTGCTTAACAAAGAGTGAGCATTCCATAAAACAAGACTTCGCTTTCGATTCAGATCATTAACTACGATTCCCATTAGGCAGGAGGTGCCACAGGGAATGGGGATATTTACTAGTTTCCTCTGCTCTGGTTTCTTTGCTTTAATTTTAAGGGTAGAGGGCTTAGAACCCTATTTCCCCATTGATAACTCTGAAACGCAGTGCCTGTATTAATGTAATCATTCTCTATGTGTTCCTTTCTGATGAGCACAAGGAGGATTCTCAGAGTCCCCCACAAACTAACAAAATTAGTAAGGAGTCACGGATATGATGAACTTATACTGAGACCGTCGGTTATTTTCTGATTGTTGCTATACATACTGTTTATGTTGTGGTTCCAGGATGCTTTTGTAGAGTATTTCAGTCTCTACCCAGGAGGTTTGAGGGTTGAAAATTTGTCTGACTTTCCTGAAGATATGGGAGATATCATTATGGGGCATATTTTTATATGATTTGGGATGGAATGGTCTAGCTCCTGCTGTAATTTTGACACACCGAAATCCATTGTGTCTACTTCTGACTCTGTCCATTTGTTATGCTATGCAACAATTTTAATTAGTTTTACTTAGAGTAACATTGAGAAGTTCAATGCTGAGAATATTGTGAGGGAGTTGTAGAATATCTATGGGCGATGAACTGAAAATCCTCATGGAGTTGCTCTACAAACATTGGAAGTTTATATTATGGCTAGAATGATCTGAAATCAAATGCTACAAGTAAGAGCAAAATGCAGATTTCCTGAGTTTGTTTTGTAGTTAACCACATCAACACCAGCACATACAACTGGTGGCTCACATTGGGATGTGATGAAACAAAAGTTGCAGCACTAACATCAATATCTTAATAAGAAGCAATAGTAAGAAATAATAAAAGTCATGCAGCACAGGATAGGCTCCCCTCCTCCCACAGTAGAGAACAGGCCCCCTTTTGGCTTTTTTTCTGTAATCTAAGGACATGCAAGCTCTATCAGTATACTTATAAGCATACCCTACGGATGATCAAGCCTAGGCAGTCTTATCCCTAGACCAGGATCCTTTAATATTGTATTTGATAATATATTTTCTTTTGCCAAATGTTCCTACCAGACTAATTCTAACCAATCTGTTTAGATTGCACCTAGACAATCTTAAGTAGCACCTAGTATTTTTTTTTTTTGTCATACCTAGCAATGCTCAGATTTTATACTCTTAGTGGGCTCAGGAGACCAGATGTGATGCTGAGAATGGAACTTGGGTTGGCTGCATACAAGGAAAATTGCACTACTTCTTTATTATCTCTTTAGCCCTTGTACCTAGTGTTTTAATTTAATGCTTTTTATATTTATAAAGAACTTGGAGAAAACCGTGGGTTCCATGAAGTATATTTCTATAAGAGGAGCCACATTCATAATTGGTCTACACTATACTCCAAAGGGTAGATACATCAAAGGAATTGTAGTCTATTATGGTAACTAAAGCATGACTATTAGATTAAGGTTTTTTCATAATTGATGACACCTCTAATCTATACTTGCTTTTTTTTTTAAGAATGCAAGGCTTAATTTATTTATTTATTTTGGTTTTGGGGCCACACCCAGTAGTGCTCAGGGGTTACTCTTGGCTCTCCACTCAGAAATTGCTCCTGGCAAGCTCATGGGACCATATATGTTTTCAGGAATGGAACGCATGTCTGTCCTGGGTTGGCTGCATGCAAGGCTTTACTGCTGTGCTCTCTCTCCGACCCCAATTCTGCACTTGCTTTGGTAACAGAAACTTGCAAAATCTTAACTCATTAGAATGCTTGATCAGCTAATGAATTAATCCTGAAACATTTGGAAAGTTCCCTTTTTTAAGTAGACATATAATTTTTATGAGCATTTTATTTTGTAGAGATATTCAAAGCTTGTAAATATAAATGCAAGAAAATTCAGACTGTGACAGTTGATCTTATAACCTGGGCAGTTACTACTTTATTAAACTGCTTCCTGATTATTTGGAAAGCACAATGCTTTTGATCAGCTATTGAGGTCATGTTTGTGGGGTCAAGTATCTCATTACCACTTGTATTTTCTTCCAAATGGATTTGTACCTTTACTTTATTCTGCTGGTTGTTTTTCTGGCCTATTATTGCAACCCATTATTGCAGTCTTAAAAATAACTTCTGTTCCCACTCCCAGAAGTTGAAATAATGTCTCTAAAAAAAAAAGAAGAGTGAATCTAATGAAAAAGTTAATATACTAACTTCCTCCTCTGTGTGAATGTTGTATGTGAGAAAGTGAGTATTTTTAAAGAGAACTGACTCATATTTGCACTGAACTCACTATGATTGAAGATAAATTATTTTATAGTCTTAGCAAAATGAAATAAAGCATTTTTAGGTTCAGAAGAAAAAAAGTCAATGACTGAAGAAATATATGGTAGTATTAAACATGTGAGCAACTAATGAAAATGTTATATGCAACGAGTTTGTGGAAATTTGCAATTTCTAAGTTTCTATGTGTTTCACTTTGTTTTTTAAAAATACAAACAGGTCTGGAGATAGGGAGTGATAGGAGAACAATATTGGTCAATTTATCTATGCTAAGTGGTATGTACATTAATGTAGACCTACTGAACAACTGCTAGTTTCTAGCTAGGTTTGAGCTTAAATTAGAATAATTAAGTCAGTGACTGCACAAATGTTTGTTGGGCATCCTGGGACCTCTGGTAATCTTTTAAGTAACCAAAGGTGCTCTCTGAGTGGAAACTCTCCCTGAAATGGTGAAAAAAAAATCAATGGAAACAGACCCTGGAGAATTTATTCACCATCTTTTATAGTCACTGTTAGTATTCTCCAGACTGATTTTCTGGAACTTTTAGATTTACAGCTTCTTTGAGACTGATTTTCCTGTTTCTGGATTCACTTTCCCTCCTTCTGCTACTTCATGTTTCTATTTAGTCCCAGTCAATTTCCTATACAACACTAGCCACTCTAGTATCAAACACCACCTAATTTCTCTTCAACTTATTATTTTAAAGATGACCTGAGTGGCTAGAGACAATAAGACTTCAAGGGCCCTATTGTTAAGGTGTTGTAGACCAGGTGCTTTCATTATGCAATACACTGAAAAAGTATTCTACATGGGGAACACATAGCAGAAATCATATATCCATGGATTGTTGGAAGTCATGTTAGTTTGGTCATGATAGAAATATTCAGAAGGGACTCAAGATGCAAAATAGTAATTCAAAAAGATATATGCTAATCTATTTTCATTGAAGGTTTAGTAAAGTAACAAGGATATGAAAACAACCATGAGAAATGATGAAATTAATTTGCCTCTTTAGATGAAACTGGCTGATATCCTGTTAAGTCAAAAGGACAAATAAATACTGGATGTTCTCATGTATCTATGGTATATAAATTAACATGTCAAATGAATGGAAAGTAGCAAACTCTTGGTGCTAGGTTAAGAAACAAAAATGCAGGGACACAAATACATGAAATGCTATTGTCAACAACTAAACTAAACAGAAATCAAAAAAGAAATATCAGTAGATTGCTTTGCTATGCCCGTTATCACATCTTGAAATAAATACTCATTGTTAGCAGGACCCATTTTTAAATAAGAATTCATTTTCCTTATAGGTTTTTACTCTTGACTACTAGATCCTGCAGACTATGATAAGCACTTTGTCCTTGATTCAACATCTTCTATGGTGAAGTTAGAAACTATGGTTATCAATTAAAGGCATGAGAATTCTGTGTCCCAGGCAGCAACATCAGGTATATACTCTCTCATGAAATAGTTAATTATGGAACTGGCCCCTTTAAAACAGAAATTTGCTCATATTTGGTGAGCATAGCTCTCATGTATCCTATTATATTTTTAATCTCTTTATTTAAGCACTATAGTTACAAACATGTTTTTAGTTGGGTTTCAGTCCTAAAATGTACAACCCCTTCACCACTGCAATCTTCCCACCACCAATGCCCCTATCTCCTTTCTTCCTCACTTTCTGCCTGCACTCAAGACAGCCATTCTATTTCTCTCACTCACTACCATTGTCATGATAGTAGTTAGTGTAGTTATTTTTCTAACTGCACTCTTCACTCTTTGTGGTAAACTTCATATAGGCCAGTCCTTTCAGCCCTCATCTCTATTGTCTCTGGGTATTATTATAATAATGTCTTTTATTTTTCTTAAATCCAGAGATGAGTGAGACTATCCTGTGTCTATCTCTCTCCCTCTGCCTTATTTCGTTCAGCATAATAGTTTCAATGTCCATTCATGTATAGGTAAATTTCATGACTTCATTTTTCCTGATGGCTCATAGTATATTTCATTGTATATATGTACCACAGTCTCTTTAGCCATTCATCTGTTGTCAGGCATCTAGGTTGTTTCCAGATTCCTTTCTCCCCACATTCATGCCAGGACTGATTGTTCTTGTTCTCTGTGATGTGTGCCAGTCTCTGTGGTGCGAGATGGTACCTCATTGTTGTTTTGATTTGCATCTTCATGATGATTAGTGATGTGGAGCATTTTTTCATGTGCCTTTTGGCCATTTGTATTTCTTCTTTGACAAAGTGTCGGTTCATTTCTTCTCCCCATTTTTTTGATGGGGTTAAACGTTTACTTTTTGTTATATTCTGTAAGTACCTTGTATATCTTAGATACTAGCTCCTTATCTGATGGGACTAATGTATCTAAATGCATCCTAATTTATCACCCCCCAAAAGTCCCTTTTTATATAGTCACTATATGACATCAGCAGTATTGTATTTCTATATATGAAATACATCTTTATAGCTTAAGACATTATGGCATATATGCTTTTGGTACTTTGTGGACTGATGAGAAGTATACAATAATGGCTTTCCCTATTGAATCATCCAGATCCAAATGACTTGATTCAGAGTATACCTTTCAGTATCCTGATTTTCTTATTGCCCTCCACAGTTTGTAAATGTGACATTAACTATCCAGATTTATAATTTTTTCTCATTGGGCTCCTGACAGCTTACTTCTTCCATGGCATTCTTTAGTAACAACATTCACTTTGTGATTCCTCTGAAGACTGAAAACTCAAAACATTGAGCAAATTGAAAAGTCAAAGCAAAAGCCCCTCGTACTCTTGATCATTAATCACCAGCTGGATGTGTGTGTCAGAACTCTGTAACACTCTGATTTCACTCCTATGCCCTTCGGGCAGAAACCTCATCTTATTTGTGTCTTCTGGAGCACCAAGTACACTGCCAGAGTCTCATAAATAATTAATCTCACAAATAATAATGGGAAGCAGAGGCTTCCAAGAGCTTTCCTTTCCCCTCTTCTGTGAAACTGGCATTATGGTATTTTGACTATCAAAACAATGATTAAGCAGCTTTGGCACACTTTATGTTTGGGCTAAACGCAATTTTGCTAATGCACCATCTCATTCCTCCCTCCCCCATCACTTGTATTTTAATGATTTCTAATTAATATTGTAATATTTCTTGAATAATTCATGTTTTTAAACACAAGAAAGACTGGCATAAATTTATGTCAATCTGTTTGTGTATTATAGCACTGTGTGTAACAAACAAACACAGTCTGCTTTCCTTAGAGAAAGGGGTCACAGAAAAGAATTACTTGAGTAATTGGGATTACCACTTCTCTGCAAAAGTCATAGGCAGCCCCATAGTCTGCTCTCAGTCCTTACAATTTCATGCCTTTTTTTTGACCAGTGATGACTAGGACCCTAACCCTCCAGTAACTGCTCCCCACTCAACTGTCCATCCCACCCATGACAGTCTACTCACTTTCTGTTCCCTGAACTCTACATTCCCTTATCTTTGATCCCAGAACAAACTTGTATGATTAAAACGTTCAGTCAGGGTCAGTGAGCAACAACTGAAGATGATAACTTGACAAACTTTTCATGAGTACCTTCTGCCACCTTGCACCCATACAAAATCTGAGGGTGTCAGAACAATAAGTTGCTAAACTGTCTTGGCCAAGTCATGTAACATCTTAACAAGGGTTTCTGGAGGATTCATCTGGGTTTCTCTAGAAGGCTAGCTGCAGATTTCTGATGGGAAGTTTTTTCCCTTAAAATTTGAAGATAGCACAACCTACAAAGTTATCTCCAATAGTACATTAACTCTAAACTGTTTCCACCTCCAGTTCCACCACTCTCTCAATCTTGCCTTCCCCAATAACCCCAACTCCTCCCACTTCCCATCATGTCTCCTTGGCTGATATGTCTTGCAGTTTAATTCTTGTAGGTTGGGTTCCACACGTACAGTAGTGTGGGTTTGAGTGGTTTAGATTATTCCTCATCTTCACATTACAGCCAAGAATAGCTTTTAAACCCTCTCTGCCAACCCTTTGCATGATTCAGGCCACACTGTCACTGAGGAAAGTTGGCAGAGATGGTTTCTAAAATTCAAATAATTTCTTTCTACAGAAAAAATGCAATAAGGAATGAAGGGAAGTTTTAGAATAAAACTTAAAACTTGGCCCCAACTCTGCTCTCCCTTCTTCTAATCTGATATGGTAGAGATCTTTCTTTACTTGGTTCAGGACACAATTCATGTTCTATCCACTTCAGCACTAAATGGTTTAGAGACTTAGAAACAGAAACTCGTTTTCCGGAAGCTTCTTTGTTTGAGTTTGGGGAGCCTGCTGCTTTAGAAAGCTGTTTCCATGTGCTGTGACGTTCATTTCCCCCTCTTCCTGGGGGCTGAAGAAAAGACTTTGCTATCTATCATTTCTGCCTACATTATGGCACTACTAATGCTGTGTTGACCCTGCTGCTGGGGCCATTAGTGTGTGTCACTGTTAATTAGCAGCCAATGGTATACTCCAGCCAGCGACATGGTTCACTGAGATGGATGTGGTTGTTTTGATTGCATCGCTATTGCTTGCCTAACTATCATTTGTACTAATGATTTCCAAGTAGGTAGCAAAAGGGTAGGAGGGAAACAACTTAATTTGATCTCCCCCACCATCTCCAAGAGCAATTTTAGTGGTGAAAACATTCTGTGAGGCATAAACTCCTGAACTTGTTCCAGTCTTGAGAAAGACAGATTGTTTTTAATGGACTGAAATGAGAGAGGGTGTATTGGTGATAATGTCGAAGGTAAAAATCTCTGCAGAATGAGGTAGCACATATTTGATCTACGGTGGCCCGTTAGAAAACTCTAGACACAGTATCTTACAGTCAGAAGGGTCTCCCATGGCTGCAGTTCATCCTCATGATGCTGAAAAGTGAAAAGTGGAGTTGAAAGTGAGTATAAAGTCATAAGAAGATGCTGTTAGAGGAAAAGGAGAGGTGGGCTGTCTGCCCATTGGCCCTGGGAAGGCAGTATGGAATACAGAAGGGATGATTAAATCTTCATGAGCAAGTTGAGCCTCTGAATAACTTTAGGAGATTTTAGCATGTTCATTTTCCTTCTTGTTAGCTTAAAGTTCTCTTGGCTTTTGACTATATTGTTGCTGCATCTTAGAGTACCACTGTCACATATCCCAAGCCCTAGAGCTAGTATTAAGTATGGACAATTGCCTAGACCTAGATGGGAAATAGTACCTGAAGTCTCTAAGTATAGCTATCCTCTGAAATTAATTGGCAGAGTGTGTAGATATGTGATGTGTCCCTATAAAGATATGTCCTATCTTTTGCCATGTGTTTCAGAGACTCCCAATGTTCTCTGTTTTTAAACATGTCTGTTTTTAAACTGTCACTTGCAATTTCACTTCCAGAATTTATCTCATTGCAAGGGAAAGGCTCACATTCTATTTTTATTTACTTAGAAACATTTCACTTTGTACCCATATTCCATCTGTTTTATAATGTTTCTGCCTCTGGGTTTGAGGAATCCACTCACATTTCTTCTTCCTGTTCAGGCTTTCCTATTTTCTTCACACATTTCTTTCATTTTAAAAGAACATTTAATTTTACTTCTCATTTGCCTTGAGCCTAAAATCATATTTTATTTATCCTTTATCTGAAAACTTTTTGAAATAATCTGCAATGAGTATTGAGACTTTACTCCTGATAATTTTTCCTCAAATGAGTATGTTTCACTCTATGTGTCTGACACATCTCTCAACTGCCCAGGAATGACATAGCTCACAAAGCCAAACACAGTTAGAATTTTCAGTTCTCTTTTTGCTTAGCTTTTATATATATATATAAAATGTGAGGTAGTACTGAGATTAATATCAATGCATTGGTAGTCCCTTTAAAATGATATTCTTATGCATTTAGTAGTCACTCAAAGCCTTATTTGTAGAATATTCTTTTTTTTTTCTTGGAAGAGATTCTTGGTCAATAACTAGGTTTCTCAGGATTTACTCCTGGCTCTGTGCTCCTGGATCACCCCTGAAAATGCTTGAGAGATCATATGTGGTGTCATACTCACATTTCTTTTATCTTCATGCCCATTTTAGAAAGAATTGTAACAGGTTATCACTGCCTGTAAGTGTCAATATTTTACAACTATTTATTAAAGTGAATTACCTCCCTTCTCTCATTCAATATCATTTTTTTGTTTTCTTTAGCCTTGAAATAATATTATAAGGCAATTAGAAAAAATTAGTCATAATCCCAAGACACAGAAAACAAGATTGACATTGTGTTCCTGTATTGTCAAGGAAATGTTTCTTGAGATAAAAAGTTTGATCTTTCTAGTTTTAAAATAGGAGATATTATGGGATAGAGATTTCACGTTTTAATCATTCCTGAGAAGACCAGGGTTTGTTAAAGATAATTGACTATGATGCACTCTGGACTTTTCTTCCTTCTTTGTTTCACAAAGCAGCTCTACTTTTATGAAGCTTATATATTGTAATCTATGTAAAAATTTTTCCTTAAACCAAAGATTCCACAGCTAAAATATAATTTGGAAAGCACTTCACAGGATTATCTTTCATTTTCTTCTAGCTAAAAAAAAAGAAGTCTGTGTTTCTGTGATCTGCATAGTAATAGTGGCCTGACAAAGCACATCTCCCAGCAGCACAGTGGAAATGCATTACATAATCTTTTGATAAACACACAATTTTACATTTTCAACATGAGAGAGAGAGAGAGAGAGAGAGAGAGAGAGAGAGAGAGAGAGAGAGAAGGATGGAGAGGGAAGCAAAGAACAGAAAAGAGGGGGGTGAGTTAGGGAAGAGTTAGGAAGGGAAGACAAAGAGAAGAAAAACATTAATTTCTACAGACAGAGAGTTCCCGCTATTCCATACAGGTTCTGTCTCAGAGATTGCCCCTCTGTGCAGGTGAACAGAAGAGAATCGGCTGTTCGAAGAAGCCTTCCTGAGCACGGGCATCTTACATGCCGAGTAGAAGTATCCCAAGATCCGTAATTTTCATGTATCACAGACACAGAATGCAAACCAGCATTTTCATTTAGTGTTTCATCAAAGAAACCGTGACTCTAAATGATGTCCTGTGAACTGTGTTTTATGTTCAGTTTAAGGGGTATTCAATTTTCTGCACAGAATTGAACATAACATACAATTTTATTATATGACACATCTTAATGTCTGGTGTTATGTGATTTTCCAGTTATCATGAATCATCATGAATCTCTTTTTTTTTACAGAAGCTGCCTTACATGTAAACTATAAGAATATTTATTTATTGGTGTAGTAACGATGGGGAAAAACAATGTAGAATGTGCTGGAATCTGTGGAGGAGGTGCATAAGTGTTGGGAACAAGTGAAAGCTGCAGACAGCATTTATTGTGTCAGCTTTGATTTACATTATTGCATTTAAATGCAAGAAGGAATGTTGACTGTAAAGAAAATCAAATACATTAAAACAAAGCTCTTTGCATTTTTAGAGCAATAGGCAAAACAATCTCAAAATCTACATTTTGTTTAAATATTCTAGATAGAAAAAATAGAAATCCTGCCTAATCATAGAACTGAGGAAAGAGAAATAAATTCAGACACCAAAGGGCAGAAGAGAAAAAGCTAAATAATGATTTTATAATATAGAAATATATTTTACTCAAGAAGTACATTTTAAAATCCCATAAAACATGCTGTATAAAGTCCAATGGCCCCCAGACTTTGAAAGCTAATATGGAGATTGACTGGAATTTCAATTTGGGAAATAGCCTAGTTTTTAGCAACACAATTTTAGAGAGCAAAACTCTATTGTGCTCCTTTCTGAGGTTGCTACTGTCCTCTAAGAAGCATATATGTGGTTGTCAGTTCTATTTAAGACACATATTAACACTGTCCTTGGAAAATCCAGAATGGTTAAGCAATAGCAAGTTAAAAATTTATTATTTTGCTCTGTAAAAAATGTTGAGAGACTGGGTATAAACTTCCATTAGAGCAGTTTATGTTTATCATTCTGAAGTCTTTAGAATGTTAATATGCTCCAAGCCATAAGTTAAATCAAAGGAAGAGCTCTGAGGGAAGCAAAAAAAATGTATTTTCCAAAGTGCATAAATCCAATTTCATTTGAAAACATTTAGTTTATTGGGAACTCATTCCCTTTATTTCTGAATTTGGGCAAAAGTAGCATTTCAAAAACTTACTTTGCTCAGACAAAGATAATGAGACTCAAACTGTCTGATTTGGGAAGCAGGAAAAAACTCCTGTTTCCTGGCACTCATGTGTCCATTACACCTGACTTCTAAAATCAAGAGAACGAGTTAGCTTCCTGTGAGCAGATGCATGTTGTTAGGTCTGTCTGTGGGATTCCTACTGGGAATTGAAGGTTGGGACACATTGCCCTTCTCCTTTCTCTGCATCACTGCCTTTGCTACACACTATTTGGAAGATAATCTATCTTCCCTTCTTCAGACCTCTCACCTTTGCTACTATCAAAAGCCTAACAATGAAGAGGCTCATTTTTTTTTCCTGAATGGTGTGTGAAGTTATGGTTATTCTCCTTCCCAGGCTTGAGAGAGAGAGAGAGAGAGAGAGAGAGAGAGAGAGAGAGAGAGAGAGAGAGAGAGAGAGAGAGAGAGAGAGAGAGAGAGAGAGAGAGAGATTGTGTGTGTGTGTGTGTGTGTGTGTGTGTGTGTGTGTGTGTGTGTGTACTCACAGGTTTGTTTTCATACCTTCCACACTTGGGTATCTTTCTCTCTTTTTATTTTCAAGTTATATGTAGAATTGTTTGGTCTTTAAGGGAATCTATATGCTTTATTCCCTCCACCCTCATTCTATGTATTCTTAAATATGCTGGAAATTCCATTAACTTTTTTTTGGATAAAGTATCTTCTTGTTTCTTTAGTAAAGCAAAGTACATAACAGATCATGAACTGAAGCTTCAAACAACCTATTTCTACTTCTTCAGTTTTAATTTTTATTTTACTGAGGTATCATTGGTTTCCAAGAGTGTAAAACTTGTAAGTTTTAGGGATGCTATTTTACCACATGATGCCCAAGATCAAAATATCCCCTACCACAAACTTTTTAACTCATTATACTTCATTCACTTTAGTTAGCTCAATTTGGAGGCCAGAATCTAAGGGTTTGTTTTCACTGAGCATTTTCTATTCCTTTGCTTTATTTCTTTATATGCCACCTATAAGTAGATTATTGTCATTTGTCTTTCTCCTTATGGTTTATTTAGCTTATTGTGTTCAAGTTCTTAATCACCATCCAGAAGGCAGAATTCTCCATCCTCAGAAGAATGTCCATTAGAGGTCCCTTTCACTGCTTTCAATATATTGGTAATTTACTTCAAAAAACTTATCAGTGGCATGATTATACATTTGGTTGCATGTTTGTTTGAGTAACTCTGGTTTTCCTGTGGGACTCTCAGCACCATAAAAAAGTAAAGAACATTACTGTTTTACCATTTTAATGTATTCTACATCAGAGTTTAGTACATATTGTAGAATAAAACAAAGATAAAAATTGTAAAACTTAATATTTGAGTTTTTATCTTTTATGGTTATTTATAAATTATGAGCAGTTGCAAACAAAAATATGACTAGTTAATCTTTTAGATATTTTCAGAATTGAAGAATATAGAAAAATAGATTATCAGATTTCTGCTTAAATTTTCAGGCAATTCAGAGTATATGAATAAAGGATGAATACAGCTTTTATTCTTGATGGTAGAGTCATGAAACCACAAAAATGTAATTTTAAAGACTATTTAAAATGTTTTATAAATTCCTAAAAATAATTTGAAATACAAAATATTGCACAATTCTAATTTTATTATGGATATAAGAATAAGAAAGAAAAACGTTTTAGAAGTGTTAACTTTTATTTGGACTTAAAAGTAACTTCAATATTTGAGTTTTATTATTTTCAGCATAATTTTCATGTAAAGTAGGGGCCAGAGATATATTGCAGTGATAGAGCATCTGCCTTGCATGTGGCTGACTCAGGATGGACCTTGTTCAATCCCTGATGTCCCATATGGTCTCCCAAACCAGGAGCTATTTCTGAGCATATAGCCAGGAGTAACTCCTGAGCATTACAGGGTGGGGTGTGGCCTAAAATAAAAAAAAAATTCATGTAAAGTATATTTGAATTTAGGAAAATAATTTCACTCTACCTGTATTATAATATTTGATATACTACACTTATAAAAGGGAAACATTTTACAGGAGAAATTAAAGTTAAAGGGATGAATGACAATAACTTTCCAAAATATTTAACATACTGCTGTCTTTTAAAACATAGTATTTTGAATAATCTATATAATTAAATAAGTCTATTTAGCTTTGTAAATTTATCTTTTCTTTTCATATTTTGTGTAAAATAAACTAATTTCTAGCAGATTTTAGATACACAGAAAAAAATAGAACAGAGTTTCTTCCCTGCTATGAGTGTCTAAATCAAAATAATTGTTTTGAATATATGACCCACAGAATCAGCTTATTTTTAGATGAAAAGGCATTTTTTCTTATTTGTGTACAGTTATATGAGAGTAGATTCATAAAAATGCAGGGATATTATTAATGTTTACTTAGTGATCCAATTTGAAAAATTCCAACACAACTAAATTAATGAATCCATGTTCTATTTCCTTGTTATGTTTAGGAGTTTACCGTAATGAGTTGGGTCAAATCTAAAAAGAAAGTTTTGGGGAGAAATATGACAGGGTGTGATGTTTACAACATTGCTTTAATTCAGAAAGAACAGCAACCTCAGATCACAAGTGCAAAGCTGTGTTTGTGATTGTTAAATTTTAAAGGGAACTAGAGCGTGTTAATGGGATAATACAATTTTATACTGTCATGAAAATATTTGCAAGAAAATGTATTAAAGAATTAGTGTTGGATAGCAGGTGTATAAACTTTACCACTTGTAAAGTTTGTAATCTGAAGTGAATAGTCCTTTTCCTCAAAACAGTAAACAATAATCCCGGATAGTTAAAGTTAGACATTGGCACTGTCTGAAGCTTTAGGAGAAAAATCATAGCATTTAAACTTTTTTTGCTGGTGCTCAAAGTTTGGGAAACACATACCATTGTGTTGGCTGATGAGTCATTAGGTTCTACAACCCTTTGGCACCTGAGCAGAATGCAACTCTTTGCATTACTCACCTTAGAAGTAGACACTAAGCCTACTGATATTTAGCTCATACTATTCATACCTGGAAAATAACTCATATGTGACTAGATTATGTCATTATACTACATAATATACTGAAAGCATGACTTTAAAAATGGTTCAGGGCTAAAAAAAATACTAGATAATTAAATGGAGATATGTCTGCACTTTCCCCCTTGATATTAAATTTTGACTATTAGGTAATACAAGTCAAGGGTATTGTTTTATCCCTTTCTAAAATTTAGATTCAGTCCTTACATAGTTTATCTAATCCACCATATATACCCAGATGCTGGAAGAAATATTTTATTAAAATATTGATTTCTGGGGCCGGAGAGATAGCACGGAGGTAAGGTGTTTGCCTTTCACGCAGAAGGTTGGTGGTTCGAATCCTGGCATCCCATATGATCCCCTGAGCCTGCCAGGAGCAATTTCTGAGTGTGGAGCCAAGAATAACCCATGAGCGCTGCCGGAGGTGACCCCCCAAAAAATATTGATTTCTAAAATCTAGAAAAAATAGCATAGAAGTTAAAGTGTTGGTCTTGCACATGGCCAATTCATCTTTAATCCCAATTAACACATGTAGTTCTCAGAACATAAAGCCAGGAGTACAACCTTAGCATACCTGATTATAGATCTAAAGCAAAAACAAACTTTAAGTCTATACTTTGAATGTACACAATTTTAATCTTTGCCATAAAGAATGTCATGAATTTTTTCAAATCTTGTTTCATAGTCTTTGTTAGACAGAGATGTTTGCACTTAGGCTGTGGCTATTTGATACCGTTTTGCCAATGAACTATAGAAAAATATATTGTGTGCTGTTTCTGGTTTTGTTTATAGACCTTGATCAGCTAGCTATCTATACTTCTTGTCTCTCTTTTTAGGAATCTAGAAACCAAGTTTTTTAAGCTGTCAAACAATATACTCAGATTTCTAGGCCATCATGTGAAATAAAACACCACAGAGAAGAATCATTTGACACATATCAGACTGCAACTTGAAGAAGAAATTATATTTTTTGCGTTAAAAATCTCTGAGAATGAAGATTTATTTATCTTAAGTCAGAGAATAGCCGACTTTATCTTGATTGTACAAAAATAAACACCCAAAAAACAGTAGTTAAAAACATAAATCATGATATGATGCACTTATTTTATTTTGGAAGGTAAATAGCTCTGGCATGAGAATTTACTATCTAGCTCCAAAGTTGGTTCACTATATTTTAATACCTTGACTATTAAATTTAAAGAAAGAATGAAAATAATACTAAATACAATTTATTGAATTTTTAACTGTGTTAAGTATTGAACTATAATAAATTCATTACCTTGTTTACTCATTATAGCAAGTTTGCAATGAAGACTCACTTATTTTTCCTTTCTTATAAATAAATTATTTACAGTTAATAAGTCTAAATTCCATGGCATCAATGCACAGTGTTAAATAGAAGTTGAGTTTTCCTAACACTGAATTGTTTAGGGAGAAGAATAATATTCTAATAGAAAGTATTGGTAAACCTACGGTAAGTTAGAAAATAACCTAGTAACTGAGAATCAGCTTAGATCATTAGAAATACTTACTAAAGCTACTTTTAATTGTAAAAAAAAGTCATATGCAGAAATAAGCAACAAGTTAGCAATAAGTATATATATGAGATACCAGGTTGTAAATAATTTTTTAAAAAGTATGGACCCCAAATAACACAAAGGATTTAGAGGCGGATGGAATTAGCTATGATCTAACTTTTGCTTACAGCTGTTATGGTATTCACTAATACCTAAATCCACTCAAGACTTAACACTTGTCTAATTCTGAGATGTTCTTAGAGTAAATACACATAAAATTGTGGAGATTTAATATAAAACCTGTAAACTATTTATTAATATATTTGTTATTTTTCATGTTTAAAAATTTTATTTTTGACATCTCTGTTTATAATACTATTCATGCTAGGGCTTCATGTATAAAATATTTCAATACCATACCCTCCAATCAGACTTTTTAAAAGTTGAGTGGTTATTTTAGATATTTTTTATTTTATAATGTGTCCAATTAGTTTTACATATTTTTATTCTTTCAATGTAGCTAGTATAAAATTTAATATTACATTGTGGCTTACATTATATTTATTTTTCATTCTTTTTTTTTGTGTGTGTGTGTGTGTGTGTGTGTAGAGAGAGAGGTAGGGATAGCCAGCTGTATTCAGGGTATACTCTTTATTCTGTTTTCAGGGATTACTTCTGGAAATGCTTAGGAAACCATTGACGATAATGGGGGTTGAACTTGGGTTAGCCTCAAGCAAGACAAGAGTTTTACCCTTGGTACCATTTATCCAGCCCTCACATTATATTTCTGTTGCACAGCACTATACTAGTGTCAATTGAGCAAGCCAAAGTGATCTGTAGGAACTATTTCTACTCTACAAGAAATTTAGATTTTAGCAAAGGTGATGCATTGATTCAGATTTGGAGAGATTTAAGTAAAAACCTCATATAATGTCTTGTCTATTCTTGACATTACCTTTTCTCACTTCCAGCCATTTGAACTATATCAGATATTATTGCACAGTGCATTTATTTATACTGAGATATTTCTTCTACCCCTAATGTACTTATGGCCAGTCCAGCATTACTTGAATTTAAAGTGTACAGAAATAATGAGGTTAGTGATTAATAAATTCAGTGTCTAAATTATTAGGTCTGAGAAAGGGCTAGAGCTGATGCCTAGGCAGCAGGTTTTGGGGTTACATATGAATAAACAAAAGGCTATAACGTAGATTCACAGACTTCATTTGGGAACAAAGAAGTAAAGTGACTTTTCTGGGTCAAAGAGACAGCATGGTGATTAAGGCACTTGCCTTGCATGCAGCTGTCCTAGGTTCAATCCCCAGCACTCACTGTGGCCCCCCGAGCAGGAGTGGTTTTTGAGTGCAGGATCAGAGCAACTCCTGAGTATTGGCCCCAAAGCAAACAAAAAGAAGTGAAGTAATTGTCATAAACCTACTATCCTCAATTATCTTTTCTTTCTCCTCTTAGATTGAGATGTAACTGTAGAAAATGAAATGAATAGGTCACAGCACAACTAATATGCTCAGTACTGCTGGTACAAAGATTTATCGGGACCTTTGTGTGATCAATTTGTCATGACACTGTGTATCAGTCTTGAGTGTGACTGAAATGAATGACATCACTTTACTCCAATCTGGTTTGATTTTATTGTTTAAACTTAGCTGATCCTGAGGGAAGTCAGTACTATACCTAAGCCTACTATCCTTCCTTAGCTAATCTGTTAATGAAATATAGTGTATTTATGCATGAGTTTTATAAAAGACAACCAATCAATTTTTTTGCCTTACTCATGTTCTCAGAGGATATGCTTGCTCACTTTCTGTTGAAGTTAGAAAGTGTCACAGTCTAATATTTATAAATGAAATTTTGTCCTAAGGAAATTAAATCAATTCTCAATTCTTTAATTAAATAAGCTCAAAATATTTTTAAGGATGAATAAAGAAAACTATTGGCATACTTATATAGTACTTATTATAAATTTATGATTTGTCCAAATGGCTACTTTAAGAAACCATTAGATTCATAATTTAAAAGCTATTAATATCATCCTTTTTACTTGACTCACTTTATAATAATCTATAATAATAATCTAGAGTACTCTTGTAATGTGAATTCAGTGGCATAGTTCATCATATCCTATCTAAGAAGTAAATTCTGTGATTTTTGGGGGGCTTTCTGAATAGAAACTTGAAATTCCTATGACCTTGAATCTCTCTTTCTTTGTCACTCTAACATCAAATTGCTTTACTGTTGATTCTTTTCTTGTTATTCCTGCAGTGGCCTCCTCATTTGAATTCAGATCTGGTTCAAAACATTGGCTGCTACTTTGACCTACACTGACATTTCAAAGGCTGAAGAATAATTAGTGAAATAAAAACCTCATAATTACTTTCCAACACACACCCACACAAAGCCTTTTGTTGAGCTGGCAGAATGGATTGGGATTTTTGTTGTGTTGTATTTTGTTCTAAATGATTGAGTATGCAACTAAAGTGAAGTGACAGACATTTCTTGAATGCACAAAATGATCTGAAAGCTAAGATACTCAACGTTTCACCTAATAGCATTGAAGTCTTATTCAATAATCAACTTCATTTAATATCTGTTTTTTAATGTTAAAACTCTACCCAAAAAGTCTTTCGTGAAAAATAAGTTTAAAATAGCATATGATACTATACTAAATAAGAATCTAAATTTGTTGGCTCTTAGCTAGAGCAGTACATTTTCATTCTGTTATAATGATTCCAACTACTAGCTTAATGATCCCAAAAATATTTCTATAGAGAAAAATGTATGTTTAATTGTACCTACTATCCTTTCTGACAGATTTGTTAATTGAGCCTAGATTTGCTTGTGTGTGTGTGTGTGTATGTGTGTGTGTACATACTTGTCTTAACTTCCTTGTTCTAAAGAAAATAGGCTAATTATCATATATGTTGGTTTAATATAGAGTGGTATCATATCCATGTACAGTTATGGTCCATGTGTTATTTCTCCTTTAAAAATTTTAATTTTGGGGCTGGAGAGATAACATGAAGGTAAGATGTTTGCCTTTCATGCAGAAGGAAGGTGGTCCTAATCCTGGCATTCCATATGGTCCCCTGAGCCTGCCAGGAGCGATTTCTAAGCTTAGAGCCAGGAGTAACCCTTCAGTGCTGCCGGGTGTGACCCAAAAATCCCCCCAAAATTAATTTTATTAAAGTATTATGATTTTTAAAGTAATTCATAGTTGAATTTTATTTATTCTTTTTTTTTCTTCTGGAAATTTTATTAAGATTTTACACAGATTTTAAATTCATTTTGAATGAATGTGTATGTATATATTAAGCAATATTATATGTGTATTACATTTTAGTACTATTTCTCTTTTTAATATAATTTTTATTTTGATCATAGTGGCTTACATATTGTTGACAATAATATTTTATGTACATAATTACAGAAAATCAGGGGGATTCTCATCACCAATTTGTCCTTCCTAAACCTCCGTTCCCGTCCTACCTCCCATATTCTCCTCCCTCACTCCCAGGGCTGCTAGAATATGTGGTCCCTTCTGTACCTAGCTTACTACATAGTAGTCTTACACCGGTTTTGTCTTGGTACCTCCCTTATTTCTCCCTCTAACTGGGAAGCAGGACTAGATAGTTCAAGTTATGTGGTTTTGTTTGAAGAAGAATAAAGTAATAAACTGGGGGAAAAAATCAAATACGCCGAAAATGGGCAGAATCCTTCTAGAGGCTCTCATCATCGGTTTGAGAGACAAAGGGGAAAAAGAAGGTGAAACACTCCAACAGTACAAAAAGAAGTGTCAAATAAAGTATCCAGTGAGCACTCCAACAATAAAGATAAGCACCACAAAAAAAATCTATGGCCTTGAGATAAAAACATGGCAGAGCACATAAAGAAAGAAAAGAAAAGCAGAAAAAAATAAATATAAATGGAGACAACAACTTTAATAACCACACCAAAACAAATAAATCAACAAAAAGTAAATAGATAAAAATAAATAAATAAATAAATAAATAAATAAATAAATAAATAAATAAATAAAAATAATAAAAAATGTTTTGTGCTTTTTGCCTTTTTTTTCCTTCCTGCACAGGCACAGGAGATATTGGGGTCATTCGAAAAGGAATTCTCTTGGCCTAAGAGATACGGGGTTTCTCCACCCTTGGAGTATATTGTCATGGGATTAACTATAGACTTCATTCAGGTTCATTTACTCTCCCCTTGGTGCTTTCATGGTGTTTGGAAGACTTCTGCTCCATCCTGGGTGATAAAATCAAACCTCTGTACCTAGAGATCTCAGTATCTGCACAGGTCCAGGAGTGGAACTTATGATGAAGTCTTTCTTTGTGGTTCTAGAAGTTCTGTTCCCTCAGTGTCATTCTAATCCATCTTCTGTGGTTGGTGGTCTTGGTCTTTGCACTGATCCTAGGATGGAACCTAGGATAGCATCTTTCGTTGTGTTTCCAGAAGATCTATTCCATTGCAATTGTCTCAGCCAGACCTTTGGACCTGGATATCATGGTTGTTGTGCAGGTCATAGCTCAAACTCTAGAGTAGGGCTTTTTTATTGGTCCCAGGATACATACAGTCCGGTCATGATTCTAGCAGCCAGTCATCTGTAAATTGCGATCTTGGCTTTTGCACAGACCAAAGGGTAACAAGTCTTCTGATTTTTCAGCTGGTGAGGTAGGATATCCTGCTCTTAGGTCAAGTTGTTCCCATTTTCCTCGTTGTCAGGATATCATATTAGAGCTGTCACTTGTTGGTGTCCCAGCAGTATTAAGGATGTCCCACATGGCATTTGTTTCCTGTAGCTGTTGTGAAGAACTGTGTCATTTCTAAGTCTGGGATGCAGGGTTCAAGGCTGGACGGATAGCATCTAATCAACTAGGGTCTAAGTTGGGTCCACGTGATATATTTTCAACGTGGGAGATATCCCTGTGTTGTAAACAAGTATGAGTTCTTATCCCTAGTAGATAAGAACTCATTTTTATACATAAGATTTCCCCATTTTTTACTGTGTCTTTGTAGGGAGAAATGGTGCTACATTATATTGCCAGTGCATTTGGGGGCATAAAGAGAAGAAAACAGAAACAGGTCACATACCCAAAAAAGATAAAAATAGGAGTAAAAATATATGTGCTCACATATGTATATGAAGAACAAACATTTAAAAAAATGAAATAAAAAATAATTAAAGGAACAAAGTGATGCAAGAGACTACCTTACTTTTGGGGAAAAGAAGGTAGAGACATGGTATAGTACAGGTCTTATATTTATGATGGAGTATAGGTGTCCCCATTGTCTTTTGAGATTTTCTTGTGGTGTGTGGGTTCCCAGGCACTTTTTCATCACACACCCTGACCTTCTTAAGATTGGCAAAAAATTTGAGGCAGGGAGGTCTTGGAAGGGTTCTTGCATTGGGGATACTTATAAAGCTAAGTTCGGTTTCAAGTAACAGTCCACGTTAGGGGGAGTTGGTAGGGAGGGCCGTGCATCATGAGTCAGCAGGGGAGTTGGTTACCTTTTCTTGCTGGGGACGAGGTGTGGGTTTGACTGGGTGTCCCTTCACTTAGGTGCTAGGTACTGGTTTGTTTGGGTAGGAGGTCAGTCTCGATGCATAATGGATTAAGAACTGAGGGTGAAGAGTTTTAATAAGGTGGGAGGTCTGGATGGGAATGAGTGGTGAAGGGGTAGTTGGATTTCCAAAGGGGGGAAAGGGGAAAGTATATGGAAGGGGCAGGAAAGAAGAAAAGAGAAAATACATTAAAAAGAAGGGGAGAATAAAAAAGAAATAAAGAAAAGAAAAGAAAAAAAGAAAGTAGTGAGAAGAGAGGAGAAAAGAGCAAGGGAATGCTAGTTTGCTTGAATGTGTTTGATGAGTAGGGCCTGTAGTATAAGTTTGTAACAGGTCACAATTGCTGCTATGGTGGTCTGACTGGTCACATGCTTCAAATTCTAGAAGAAGGTATAATCTAGAGATAAAGTGTATGTTAAGGAGTTTAATTGGGAAATTCTCATAGTGCAAGCTGGGTATGGTATCTCATGTGACTGAGCCCCGAGATGCCATCTTAGTTTGTCCACCCTTTGTATCCAAGAACGCCTGTAGACAGAAAAGCTGAGAGGTTATTTTAAATATAGTAATATTAAGGCATTAAAACATATTGTTATGATATGTTTCCATTAGAGTCAGTAATTTCCCATGGTACTCTTTACCTGTGACCCTGTATAAGATCCCTAAGGGATTATTATGGGTCTTTGTAGTTGAAGACTGATTACATACCTGTTCTTTCTATGCTGCTGTTTCTGCTGTTGCTGGTTTCTTTGTGGTATAATGTATAGTCAAGAGTTTGTGTTGTTCCTCTTTCATGTGTTTTAGGCACTTCTCCCAAGTATATGTTGACTGCTACAGTGTTTGGAGTTTCTACCCTGTTAAAACCTGTTATTTGATTTTTGAGTATTAGTTGTATATAAGGTGTATGTTCTAGGTGCTTCAGAATAGTGCTATCATTATGTGTTAATCTTTCGTCTTCTGACTTACTTCACTTAACATAATATGTTCTAGGTCCATCCAGGTTGCTGCAAATTCTGTGATTGTGTCATTTCTGACTGCCATGTAGTATTCGATTGTGTATAGATACCACAGATTAATGATCCATTCATCTGTTGTTGGACATTGAGGTTGGTTCCAAGACTTGGCTATTATACTGAGTGCTTCGATAAATAGTGGAGTGCACACGTACTTTGGAAAGAATGTCCTTTCACCTTGAAGGTAGATACATAGGAGAGCAATTGCTGGGTCAAATGGCAGCACAATTCTAAGTTCTTTGAGCACTCTCCAGACTGTTCTCCATAGGTCTTGGACTAGGGGACATTCTCACCAGCAGTGGATGAGAGTGCCTTTCATACCGCATCCCCGCCAACACAGATTGTTCCCATTATTTTTGATGTGAGCCATCCTCATTGGTATAAGGTGGTATCTTATTGTTGTCTTGATTTGAGTCTCCCCGATGATGAGTGAAGGTGAGCATATTTTCATGTGTTTGTTGGCCATCCTTCTGTCTTCCTCAGAGAAGTGTCTATTTATTTCATTTCCCCATTTTTATGGCTTTTTTGGTTTTGTGTGGCTCAGCTTTCTGAGTGCTTTGTATGTTCTAGATATTAGCCCTTTATCTGATATGTCGAGTGAAAAGAGTTTTCCCATTCTGTTAACTGTCTTCTTGTGTTAAGTAGGGTTTCTTTCGCCATGCAGAAGCTTTTTAGTTTGATGTAGTCCCATTTGTTTATGTTTGATGCTAAAGTTATTGCCATTGATGCTCCATCCTCGAAGATCTTTTGATATATAGGTCTTTGAGTGTTTTGCCTAATTTATCTCAATAAACTTTATAGATTCGAGTCTGATTTCAAGGTCTTTGATCCATTTTGAGTTGACATTAGTATAAGGAGTGAGGTATGGGTCAATTTTCACTTTCATACATGTGGTTTTCCAGTTGAACAAAAACCATTTGTTGAATAGACTTTCATTTTTCCATTGCAAGTTCTTGGTTCTTTTGTCAAATATTAGTTGGCTGTATATCTGGGGGTTTATGTCTGGGAATTCTGTTCTGACCCACTGGTCTGAGGTCTTGTCTTTGTTCCAGTACCATGTTGTTTTGATCATTATGGCATTATAGTATAGTTTCAGTTTAGGTAAGAAGATGCCACCCAGCTTCTTGTTTTTAAGTATGTATTTGGCTATCCTGGGTCTTTTGTGGTTCCAGATGAAGTTTGTGATTGATTGTTCTAATTCTTTAAAGAATGATGTCTAAATTTGGATAGAGATTACATTAAACCTATATAGTAGTTTGGGTAGGATAGTCATTTTGACTATGTTAATTCTACCTACCCATGAGCATAGGATGTTCTTCCATTTCTTTAGATCCTCTTCCATTTCTTTTGGAAGTGTTTTTGAAGTTTTCCTTATATAGGTCCTTCACTTCCCTTTAAGGTTGATTCCTAGGTACCTGATATTTTTTGATTCTATTTTAAGTGGATCTGTATTTTTAATCTCTCTCTCCTCAACTTCGTTATTTGTATATAGAAACGCTACTGTCTTTTGTGTATTGACTTTGTAGCCAGCCACTTTGCTGTATTGGTTAATTGTTTATCGGAGTTTTATTGTGGACTCCTTAGGGTTTTAATTATATATCATCATATCATCTTCAAATAGAGATAGTTTGAGTTTCTCTTTCCCAATTTGGATTCTTTTCATTCTCTTCTCTTGTCTGATTGTTATTGCTAGGACTTCTAAGGTTATATTGAATAAGAGTGGAGAGAGTGGACAGCCTTGCCTAGTTCCTGACCTTAGTGGAAATGCTTCTAGATTTTCACTATTAAGGATAATGTTGGCTGTGGGCTTTTCATATATAGCTGTAACTAACTTGAGGAAGGTTCCTTGTAACCCTATTTTACTGAGTGTCTTCAACATGAAAGGGTGTTGGATTTTTTCAAACACCTTCTCTGCATCGATTGATATGATCATGTGGTTTTTGTCTTTCTTTTTGTGAATGTGATGCATAATGTTGATTGATTTGCGTATGTTGAACCAACCTGGCATTCCTGGTATAAAACCCACTTGGTCATGATGTATATTCTTTTTGATTAAGTGCTGGATTTGGTTTGCTAAGATTTTGTTGAGTATCTTTGCATCTATGTTCATTGGTGAGATTGGTCTGTAGTTTTCTTTCTTGGTGGTGTCTTTGCCATCTTTGGGAATGAGTGCGTTATTAGCCTCATAAAAGGAGTTGGGGAGTATTCCTTTTTTTCGATGATTTGGATGAGCCTATGGAATGTGGTAGTAAGTCTTCTCGGAATGTTTGATAGAATTCACCTGTAAATTCATCTGGGCCTGGACTTTTGTTCTTAGGGAGTTTCTTAATTACATCTTCAATTTCCTCTGAGGTGATTGGTCTGTTTAGGCTTTCTATATCTTCCTATTCCAGTCTCAGAAGATGGTATTTTTCCAGGAATCTGTCTATTTCTACTGGGATCTCTAGCCTAAATGAGTGTAGTTGTTCATAATATGATCTCCTGATATGTTGTATTTCTTGGGGTTTTGTTGTAATCTCTCCACTTTTATTTGTGATCCTACTGATTTGGATGTTTTACCTCTATTTTTGCTGAGTTTTATCAGTGGTTTGTTTATCTTGTTTATTTTTTTCAAAAAACCAACTCCTGGTCTCATTGATTTTTTTGTATTGTTTTCTTGGTTTTTATGTTGTTTATTTCTGCTCTGGTTTTTTATTATTTCTTGCCTTCTGGTTGTGGTTGGATTTCTCTGCTGCTATTGTTCCAATTCCTTGAGGTGATCCTTTAAACTGTTGATTTTGTCATTTTTCTGTTTCTTGACATAGGCCTGTATTGCTATGAGTTTCCCCCTAATTACTCTTTTTGCTGTATCTCACAAATTTTGACAAGTTGTCTCTTCATTATCATTTGTCTCAAGGAATCTTTTTATTTCTTCCTTGAATTGCTCTTTGACAGCTCTTTTTGAGCAGCATGTTGTTTAATCTCCAGGTGTTAGTTTTTCTCCATTGCTTCTTCTTGAAGTCAATTTTGACTTCTGTTGCTTAGTGATCTAATAGGATGGTTTTAATGATCCTTACATTTGTGGTCTTATATAGGTTGGCTTTGTATCCTAAGACATGGTCTATTCTGGAGAAGGTTTCATGTGGGCTTTAAAAGAATGTGTATTCTGCTTTCTGGGGATGGAGGGCTCTATATATGTCTATTAGCCCTAGATCTTCTAATTTTTCATTTAGAGCTCTTATTTCTTTGCTATTTTTCTGTTTGGTTGATCTGTCCAGTGGTGATAGTGGAGTATTGAGGTCCACTATTATTATCACATTCCCCTTCATGTGTTTCTCCAGGTTTGCGAGCAGTCGCCTCACATATTTTGCTGACTCTACATTAGGTCCATAGATATTGACCAGGGTTAGTACTTCTTGATCTAATGTTCCCCTGATCACTAAGTAGTGACCCTCTTTGTCGCTGATCACCTTCTTGAAGTTGAATGCAACTTGGTCTGATATAAGAATGGCTGTCCCTGTTTTTTTCCATTGGCCTCAATAATTATTTTCTATCCTTTTATTCTAAGCCTGTGATTATTCTGTAGTTGTAGGTGTGTTTCTTGAAGACAGCAGAAGTCCAGTTTATTTTTTCTAATCTACTTCTCTACTATGTGTATTTTAATGGGAGAGTTTAGTCTGTTAACATTTAGGGAGATTATTGACAGAGATGACTGTTTTGCAGTTGTGTTGTATAGGGTGGTTGTTGTTACAATCATGGATTGGATTGTGTAATTCATCTCTGAGTAGGTTGTTTAGGATCGGCTTTGTTTGCACAAATAATTCAAGTTCATTTTTGTTTGAGAATGTTTTTAGTCTGCCTCCCATATGAATGATAGTTTTGCTGAGTATTAGACCCTAGGTTGGAAATTTCTTTCATTCAGTCATTTAAATATGTCATTCCTCTGTCTTCTTGCTTAAATTTTTTTAAATGGGAGATCTGGTTTGATTCTTATGTTCGTTCCTTTGAACTTGAGGTTCTTTTTCTCCCTTATTGCTTTAAGGAGTTCATCTTTCTCTTTGATTTTTTTTTTTTTTCCCATTTGGATTACTATATGTCCTGGTGTTGGTTTATTAGGGTCTATTTTTATTAGGGACTCTCTTCACTTCCTGGATTTGCACTGAAGTTTCTTTCCAGAGGGTGGGAATGTTCTATGCTATTATTTCTCTGGCCATTTGTTCTTCCCCTTTCCCTATTTTCTCCCCTTCTGGTATACCCACAATTCTTAGATTATTTATTTTGTCCTTGTTCATTAGATACTGGGCTTTTCCTTCCAGTGCTTTGCCTTTTATTTCTTTGTTGGATTCTTGGTCGTTTTTTGTTTGCAGTTTTCCTTTGAGTTTTTTAATGTGCTTCTCCAACTGTGTGTTTCTGTTCATAAGGCTTGTTACATTGTCTTTTAATTTCTTCAGTTCCTTTTGTATGGAATCTCTCATGTTCTTTAACATTTCTTCTTTAATATGGCTGATTTGTTCATCCATAGATTCTTATATTCAGTGGCTAGCGTTTCTTTTATTTCCTTTATCAATTCTTGTATTTCCTTCCTCATGACTCCTTTTAGGTCTCCTTCCCATGGTTCTGTGCATTTTGGTGAACTTGGAAACTTGCTAGGGTTTGTCTCCATATCTCCAGATGTTAGGGTTCTCCTTGAATTACCCATATTTCTTTGCATTTATTGGTGTGGCTTGGAGTGCAGTGCCTTCCAAATCCAGCCTGCTTTGGCCCCCTGTGGCTTGGGTATGGGTCTCCTCCCAGAGCGTGGTTCTAGAGGGGTCTGTTGGGTGAGTCGCTGAGGTTTGTTTGGTTCCTTCTATACTCTCTATGTGGCTTGATCCGTTGCTCTTCCCTTTTGTTGCCAGATAGTGCAGTTTCTCTCCTGGCCACAATGGTGGAGGGCACTGTTGAGCCTAGCTCCTTCGCCCCCCTCCCCTACTTGGAAGTCAGCCCTGCCACTTCCTTCAGTGGGTCTGGTCAATTCCCTTCTCCTTATTCCAGCCGGTACAGTTCCGCTCCTGGCTACAATGGTTGAGGACACTGTTGAGCCTAGCTCTTTGTCCTCCCTCCCCTATCTGGAAGTCAATGGAGCTCCGCCTCCTCCGAGCCTCAGCCAAAGAAATTCTCTCAGTCAAACCCACCCTGTAGCTGCTCTCAGTCCTTGGGGAGTCTCAAGTCCACTCTGGGACTCAGAGGAGTAGGCTGCTCTAGCTTACCGAAAGGTCCAGGTGGCAGGCCCCAGCTCACCCAGTCTATTGGTCCTAGCCTGTCCCAGCGGCACAGAGGGGGTCAGGTACAGAGTTCTCCTCACACCGTCTGCACTCAGCTTGGGGTCCCTGGGGAGTGGCGCATGGTGTAGCGGTGAATTGCCAGTCTCAGGCGCCCATGTGGAGGGTGGGGAGGTGACGGGGAAATGCACTCACCCTGTGTGCTCTCTGCTCAAGCTTGAGGACCTTGGGGGGGGGCACAAGGTGTGGCGGTGAGGTGCTTTTCTGGGGTGCCCATGTGGAGGGTGGCGATGGGCACCCCAGAAAAAAAAAGTAATTTTTTGTTACTTTGTTTAAACACCTTGGTTACAAAATTGTTCTTTATACAGTTGGTTGTATTTTTTTAAAAAAGATGTTCATGATTGAGTTTAAGTCATACAATTGTATAACATCCTTCATCAATGCAAATTTTCCACCACAATTGTTCAGTTTCTCCTCCCACCCTCTTTCCTTTCCTTCACGCCTCTGGGGCAAATATTTTTATTCTCACTTTCTCTCTCTCTCATTGACACAACAGTTTGTGATATTGTAACTGAAGTTATCATGCATATTAGCACTCAGTTCTTTTCTAGATTGTTTTTTTCCAACTGTCATTGCCATAGTGGTCTCTTCTCTGCCCTCACTTCCACATTCTTTGTGGCAAGCTTTCTATCACAGTTTAGTCCTCCAGTTCTTGCTCTGTTGTTTCTAGATATTATTAACATACTAATGTCTTCTTTTTCATCCCACAAATGAGTGTAATCATTCTATGCCTGTTCCTCTCCCTCTGACTCATTTTATTTAGAATAATACTCTTGATATCCATCCACACAGAAGAAAAAATTTACTCCTACAAGTGGATGTACAGCATTCCATTGTTTATATGTATCACAGTTTCTTTACCAAATCATCTGTTCTTGAGAACTCCCCCCCCCATATTCTGATTATTGTGAATAATGCTGCAGTGAACATAGGGATACAGAAGAATGTTCTGCATTGTGTTCTGGGATCCTAAGATATATATTCGTAGAACTGCTATTGCTGGATAATATGTAAACTCAATATCTAGGTTTTTCTTTTAAGAAATATTTATATTATTTTCCAAAAACGGTTGACCATTAAACATTTTTATTAGCAGTGATTGAGAGTACCTTTCTCCACACATCCGTGTTAGCACTGGTTTTCTTGTTTTTTTTTGTTTGTTTTTTTGTAATTTGTAACAGTCTCTGTGGTGTGAAATTATTGTTTTAGAAACAATAGTTTTGTAAAGTAAATTGCCAAGTTAAAAAATTAATACAAAATACATGGTTTTTCTATATGCAAAAAATGAAAGACTAAAAAGAATTATTGAAAATACCTCATTCACATTTGTGCCTCAGAAAATCAGGTTCCTTAATTCAATTTAAATTAAGATGGGAAGACTTAAGCAGAGTAAACTATAAAATACTGTTTCAAGAGATAAAGGAAGAAACAAGGAAATAAAAATACCTGATCAAGGATTGTGAGAATTAACAAAATTAAAATGGCAATACTTTTAAAGGCATTGTACAGATCGAATGCAATTACTATGAGGATACCCATGACATTATTCAAATAAATAAATAAAACACTCCTGAAATTCACTTGGAACAATAAACCTCCATAAATAGACAAAGCAATCCTTTAAATAAATAAGATGGGAGGCATCATTTTCCTCAATTTCAAACTAAATTATAACGCAGTAATCACTAAAACAGTATTGTATTGGAATAAAGACAGACCCTTACGACAATGGAATAGATTTGAATACTCTGAGACTGACCCTCACGTGTATGAGCAATTACTTTTTGTTAAAGTGGCAGAAATTTGAAGTGGGATAAGGAAAGCTTTCTTCAACAAGTGGTGTTGGGAAAACTGGTCAACTATGTGAAAAAAAGTAAGTTCCATCAGACCTCTCTTAAACACTATGTAGAAAAGTAAAATCAAAGTGGATTAAAGATGTTGATATCAGACCTGAAATCTGATACATAGAGGTACATAGAGGAAAACATAGGCAGAAAACACCATGGTATTCAAGCTAAAGGCATTTTTAAGGAAGAAAGAACATTGACCAACCAAATGGAAGCAAAGATAAACAAATAGGACTACATTAAACCAAGAAGTTTCTGCACCTCAGAGAAAATGATGACTAGGATACAGACTATTCACAGATAAGGAGAAACTATTCACCCAATACCCATATGATAAGGGGTTCATATCTAAGATATATAAGTTGCTATAGAGCCTTGAAAGAAAAAAGAAACAAACCCCATCCAAAATGGAAGAACAATTGAACAATCATTCCCTTAAAGAAGAAATACAGATAGTTAAATGTAGCATGACACTCCATATCGTTAATGGTCAGGAATATGCAAATCATAATTGAGTTTAGGACATAAAATATTTCAACATCAATCTCACCACCTGTGTCAACTTCCTTCCACAGTGTTCCTAGGTCTCTTTCCCTAATCACCCTCCAGCCCCCAATCTGACGTCTTAACAGGAACCTTTTTAAATTAAGTTGTTAAAGTTTAGCTACCATCATTTCAATGTTGTTGACTCTGTGATTTGGATATATAACTCTATTATTTAACCCACCAATGTAGCTGAATCTCCTTGATTCCTGCCTTTTTCCTCTTTCCCACCCCAATTGTTCCTCATTTGGCTTTTTTCCTCCTCTCCTACACTCTATTTCCTTCACTTTATTATACTCTGGGGGCAAGGTTGATTTAGGCCTTTAAGCCATTACTTTCCCTCATTCAGTTATTTTAAATACCATGTATAAGTGATCTGATTTTATTTTACTTCTGGCTCACATTATTTAACATGATATCTTCATTCAGTTTCATCCATGTTGCAGGGAATTGTACTTAATTTTTACAGATGTGTAGTGTTATATACTGTACATAATCCTCATCCACTTATCTGTCATTGGACATCTAAATTAATTCCAAATCTTAGCTATTGTATTGTGTGCTACAATGAATAATGGTGTGCATATATCCTTTTGAATGGATATTTTTCTGTCCTGGTGATAGATACTCAAAAGTGGAATTTCTGTTTTATATGAAAGTTCATTTCTGAGTTTGCTGAGAACCCCATACTGTTTTCCATAGAGGTTGAACCAGATCACATTCCCACCAGTAGAGTTCCTTTTTCACCACATACCTACCAGGCTAAATTGTTCCCAGTATTTTTGATATTCATATGTTATTTCTGTAGAAAACTATAATTCTTTTGCCTTTAGGGTCTCATTTGGTCAGAAATCACCCCTAAAGTTGCTCAGGGGACCTGAACAATAAGTTGCTGAATGTTCATACCAGTGTCAAGACCAATATGGTAACATAAAAGGCAAGTGTACCTACTGTACTATTATCTACAGTAGGTTTTGAAACTGACCTTTTGTATGGTACTAGTAATTAAACATCGGACCTTACACATGCAAAATAAGTACTCTACCACTGACCTCTGAGTGTCTCAGAAAATATATTGAATGCTATACAATCATTCCATGAAATGCCTACCTACTTATCTATAAGTCAAGTATCTTGTCCTACACACATTTTTGCAATATACATTTTATTATATTTAAATAAAGTTTTACAATGGTTTGTATAGGCTTTATAATATTAGCCCATATAATTAGTGTGCTATGTTTTTTCTTAAACAAAACATATCCTATAAGGTGGTTTTTATCAAGTGTTTTAATCTCAGAGGTCCCCATTCCACTTAATAACTGGTAGTCCTAATATGCATTTTGTATGTGCATAATACTTACTGTTTTGGAAAATTAATATTGAGGATCTAAAATACTAAAAAAATAGCAACTAGAATAAATTTGTATTGAATAATCATGTCTTCATAACAAAATATGTGAGAACTGCATCATTTTATATATTTGCAAATTTAGATAATACTTAATTAGATGGAAAAATTATTTGGAACACTCATAAATAATGGAGCTTATAATACATTCTCTATGAGGTATATTGCAAAATAAAAAGACAAATAATTTCTTAGTTTTTATAAAATTAGTTTTGTCCTCATGAACTCTCTGAAAGTATGTTGGGGAACCTCTGTGAAATAGTTCTTAAAGATCTCTTGATCATAAGAAGAAAATAGTGTGACTATAAACTTTTTATTGACTTGAAGATTATTTAAAATGGTATCTAAACTCAAATAAATATGTATTAACACTTTCATGATTAATACAGATTTTCTCATTAAACAATAGATTCTTTTGATTTCAGTGCTTATCTACAAGAGCATTCCAAAAATAGTCAGGTAAGGAGAATTTATTTGTAATCACCATGTCTGCCTAGAGGAATGAAAACAACCTCCTAGAAAGCCTACAGTGTTTTTAAGTTATACTATGATATACACAATCACCTTAAATAAAAAGTGATAGATCGGGTCTAGGGATGGCTCAGTAGCAAAGTACCTGCTTTGCATATGTGAGGCTTTAGAGTTCAATCCCCAGTGCCAACCACTGCAACCTTGTAAAGTTCCAGAAGCTCTTCTGTTTGGAATTCTTTGTACTACCACAACAGAGTTATGTATTCTCTGGCACACCATGATCAGGTGGATGTGAGACATAACAAGATGTGTTATATTTTGTGAACAATGTACAAACACTACTAAAAGTGAACTCTGGGCATATGAGCACTACATTATAATGTGTGGACTAGCTAAAACAATAGCAATAAGTGAGGAGAGAGTAAGAAAAATTTTTTTCAAAAAGGGGATAAATAATAAAAAAAATCAAAAGACCTTTGATATTTTAATTGCTACAGGCAGAAAGCAGACTGAGAGGGCCATTTATCAAACACTGACTATTCTTAAAAAATGGGTGACTCAGAAAGTAGAATAAAGTCTAGAGAGCATATCCAGAGGCTCTATAGATTATCCTCAGTGAATAGTGGCTCAGCCTCAAACAGGGCACTACCAGAAGCCTATCTCAATGTGACTTTTGTCGTACTTTGAATTTGGCCCAATTTTTTTCCACATGGAAATGCCATGAATCATGTGTGATCAATGGACATATGTTTGTAGTTCATCTCCAAAATTCCTTTTAATAATAATTTCATTTTATTTTTCATGTCTTTGTATAATTACTTTCCCATTTTAGGACTAATCCCATGTGACCAATAGAATATAGGTGGAAATAAGTATTTCTTTGTCTATGAGAAATGTAAGATCAACTTTGAGCTTTTTAATTCCTCACCCTGTAGAAGCCAGTGACTCTGCAAAGCCTACGTGACAAAAACTGAAGTTCTGGGTAATAGTCCTGTTAACTCTGTAAGAAATTTAATGATCTGCTGAGTGGGAGAGTCAGATCAAATTCCCACCTGACTGCATCTCTTGAGACATTCTGAGGTTGATCCAAGATTTCAAAAAGAGTGTTTTTGAGTACAGCATATTAAATTTTGCATATTTTAATTGTGGCATAAGTAATTTATTCACAAATAAAAATAGAAAGCCTTCTGATATGATATACAACATAGATTAGAAATATTGATAACAATTGACATGGTTCAGTTGAGAAGCATAACATTTAGTAGGAAATATATATTTTCTTATTAGATAATCATTGCATTACTTTTAGTTCTTTAAATATTTAGGGGGAATCTTGAAAGGACCTTTAAGTTTCCCAGTGATTAATAATTTTAATTCAAAAGAAATCATTTAAGGTACTTGATTTAAAAAACCCATTCATTTTTTAAAATATTAGAGAGTGTAAATATATATTTCAACATAAAATTGTAGGTAGATTTCTGGCAATTTTTCCTCGAGAAACTTGGTAGAATTTCCATGAACTTGAATAAACTATTATATCATATAGCATCTTTTAATTTAAAAATTTAATTTTAATTTAATTTATTTTAATTTAAACATTCCACCCTTATTAGGCTTATATTTCCTCGAGAAGTTAAAAATATAGCTAGTCACCAACTTTATTTTTAATTAAAAATATTGAGTGTTGTTTCAATTCCACATTAGTAGTAACCTTGGATTTTGGTGATCATTATGATAAACTATATTATAAAACCAACAGATATATTACAGAGTAGCAAAGGTATTGTGATAAATAGAATAAGAATTTTTGATCAGAAGGATGTGTGGTTAATGTCAACAGCAGAATATTAATATTTATAATCTGAACTGGCAAATTTATTTCAAATTATTCATAGTGTTTATTATGTGTTATGTTTTACTCAATGATTGGTAAATTTTGAAGGTAATTGGAACATTAAAAAATTCTGCCTTTATATAGCAACGAAAGGTAATGAAGAGGAACTACTGTCCTTTCATATTAAAATCACCTTAATTCAGTAATATATATTCACCACAGAGCATGCTATCTCAAAGTAAGGTCACTTTGGCCATCTATTCCATTAAAAATATGTTTATTTTATTTACAGGTATCATCCATTAGGACAGGCAATTGACGTTTTAGCTAGTGGTCTTTGTCAAGAAAATAAAACTTACTTTTAATTGATGGAAGTTTTTAAATGACCCATATCAAAACTTTGGTGAATTTATCTATTATAAATTAGTCAGTTGATAATGCAATTTGTGCTGCAAAAGCTGATCAGGTTATTTATTTGAATACCATTATGTTAGTTGTGTGCATCTAAAAAAATCTTATAGTTAAAAATCATGCAGATATTCAACAATCTTTTAATCATGATATTGATAAAGATGTTCTAGTAGGCACTTATTCCGTTTTAGTACTCTTTCTCCTTTTTGTTTGCTCTTCACTTCCACAAGCATTTTTCCCCTATAAGTTTTTTTATTGGGGGGGTTGGAAAGCACTTGGGGTTACATTTTTTCTATAAGTTTTTGATGACCTTATGAACTTCTGACCCAGTTGCTTCAGGAAGGGAAGAGGTGCACCATTTTACAAATGGGCTTGCTCTCAGTCCACAGAAACATAGATATTATGTGTCAGCAGGGATTGGAGGAATAGTACAGTGGATAGGTCACTTGCCTTGCATCTGGTCAACTCAAGTTAGATCCTGCCGTCACATATGGTCAGGAGTGATTCCTGACTTTTGAGCTAAGAGTCACCCCTGCATATTGCCAGGTATGACTCAAAAACAAAAACAAAACAACAACAATGAGATTATCTCAGCAGAAGAGTATGGAAAAATAATTTACTACTATTCTGCAACCCTCAAATCACTGAATGATAATCTTAGTTAGCATCCCATTGAATTTTGAGGACATTGTGACCATAGTTACTTTTTCTATGTTACATTAGGATCCTACATAGGTAGGTAACTACCTAATTACCTAACTAGTATAGTAGGTAACATTGCCAACTTGTTCATGCTTGATATCAATTGATAGTGATTGTAAAATTTGCTTGGATAGGCCAATAAGTCGGTGCTAAGAGGTACTTCTAGTTATTTCAAAATCCTATAATAGGACTAGTGAGATAGCTGTAGTAGATGCTTTGCATGATGAAGTTCAGTGTTCAGTGCTCAGAATTGCAAGGTCCCTGTGTGTGAAACTATAAGTAGCCCCTAAGGTTGAAAAGCCAAAACCTAAACAAACTTACATGAAGTTTATGTAGCCAGACAATGGTGAAACAAGAATGTGGTAACAACTTTTAAATCTGCAATACCATATTATTATAGAATTTTTTTGTCTATAACATTTATTTTGTAACTAAGATTGTATCTCTCAATTCTTTCACCCATTGACACCCTCTATCTTTCAACTCTGGTAATTTTCAGTCTTTTCTGTCTCTATGATTTTAGTTTAGTTTGTTTATTTTGTTTTGTGTTTTACACAAAAAATAAAGTATCATTTGTCTCTTGCTATCTGATTTATTTCAGTAAGAATAAGACATTCAAGCTTCAAGAAAGTTGACACAAAAGTAGTAGTATTTTATTCTTTTCAAGACAGTTATCTTGGTTCCTGTCAGCATTGCAATAGCTGTAGATATATATTTTTTTTCTCTAGGCAAATATCCAGATGCAGAATCGTTAGATTTACTCTGAATTTCCAAATAACGACTAGGTTTTATTTTTTTTAGAATGGCTGTACCAAATCAAAACTTTGATGCCTAAATGTACCACTAGTTGCTTAACTTTGAATTTGATTTAATGAAAACAAGTTGCTGCAGCAACACCAATGTGTAAAATTATTACTGACAGTGCACAAAAGTTCTCTTTTCTTCACATCTTCACCAACATTTGTTTCTTATTATTTTTGAGCTCCCTTCTTACAGGAATTCTTACAGGTATTCTTTCATACCTCCTTGTGGTGATAAAGTGGTGCTAAATATGCTTAATATTTTTTAAATTTGAAAGCATTTTTTTGTTAACTGATTATTTTGCATACATGTAGAAGATATCTTAGATAATATTTCCCATCAATCATTGACCTGATCTTTCCGGTTGTCTGCAAACAAGACCTGGTAAACTTTACTGTTGCCTTTGCTGTCTGAAAAATAGGTAGTCTTTTTCATTATCTCCTCTTGGGATGGAATACAATTTGGAAGGCCAGAGGAAGTTGGCCTCTTGGAAGAATTTTCTGTCATCATTGATTTAATAAATATGATCCTCCATGCAGATGATACCATATTCATCGAGTTTTACCAATCAAACATTATCTATTAGTGCAATTCACTTCTTGTGGATTTTGTCAGACCACACTTATAGATCAGTTTATTCACTGACTTCATATTTTAATACTCTTCATGCAATTTATGGTTCCAACATCCTCAAAATGTTAATTAAATCCTTGTTGAATCTAACAAAGATGCCATTGAAAATCTGGTAAAGGTGGGAAAACTATAGCGCTTATAGGGTATTGGGTCCTCATACCACATATACCTCTGGATCTGATGACAAAAGCCAATTTGAGTTCTGTAGGAATATCAAAGTTTCCAGCTTTTCTCACCATTCTAGGTATTTGAACCTCTATCTTGTATATCTGCCTACATACCTCATGATTCTGCTTAGCTTTCTCATCTCTCTCCTTCCTCCTTTCCTTTCAAAGTATCTTTTTGGCATTTTTCTCAGGCACTTAATCTTCAGCTGTTCAAAATTATTTCGCTTTCCCTTCAGGATTTCAGGCACATCAGGAGTCTTCTTTTTCTATTCTTGAATTGCTGCAGGCTTAGCAGAACCTTCTTTCTCCTCTCTTCTGTTCCCTCCATGGTTCCAATCTAAAAGGAGCTGAACATCTTATTTGTATGCATTTTTGGAAAAAAATGTCTATTCACTTATTGTGTCTCCATCCCTTGCATTTTATGATGATCATGTGGTGGTGGTGACTGGGGAATGCACAAATTCTTTGTTGCTGTGGTTGCTTGGTCCCATTCCTTTTATTGTTGAACTTTCTAACTGTGCTAAAATGCTTATATATACACTCTTCAGTTGTTACACTTCAGATTTCAGCACTTGCACATCTCCTTAGTTTCAGTATTATATACACTAATTGGAGTTGGGATGAAAATTATTTGTGGTGTTGATATCATACAGAGAACTCTCAGGATAAAACTTAACTTGTAATGGGATCTGGAATAAAATTCATGGCCTCAGGCATACAAGGTAGGTATCTTTTTAATAATAAAAATTTCTTTAAAGAGTATGTATTCTATAGTTGCTCATAATACATTTGTTTCAAGACCAATCCCACTATCAATGTAAGATTCCCCTCACCATTAACCCTAGATAATACTTTGGCAGGGATAAAATAATATATTTTATATTGCTTTTTTCATGGTAAAAGGAAATGAAATTATTTTAAAAATATAGTAATAAGGAAATTTGTGAAAATTGATGTTGATAGCAATGAGGTCATTAAGTACTTGTTAGGTTTGCTAAGAGATTTGCAAGTTGATTTTCTGTTATTAGTTTTGTTTCGAATGATGAGGTAGTTTTGAATTTATATAGATGTCTAAATTGGTGTATTTCTACTCGGATGAGAATATTGGAAGAAATTAGCCACGTATGTGTCTGAGTGTTCCAGAAATACTAAGCTCTATGACTGATATTGAAGCTTTTTTGGGGCATGGTTTTGGCTGCCAGGACTTCTGGAAGTATGATGAGGTACAGACAGGAGGCCCACACTCACTTCAAAAAAATCCTGGAGAGAGACATTCAGGAGAGCAGGGAGGCAGGCTGTTGCTGGACTGATTCTCTGCAGCATCAGACTGGCAAATAGGTAGCCTGGGTCCTGCCCTTCTCCCTCACCAGGCCAACAGGCTCCTGCAGACCAATAGGCAGTTTCTCAGGTCATGAACAGGGCCTCCTTTTCATCCTTGCCTCAGCCTCCTTCTGGGTTTCAGTGCCATCACTGATCATCTGCCCTTTGGGGCCAGCCAGGTTTGTGTCTGGGAGGGAATAAGGAACGTCACATCTGAATCAATCCACCAACACAAACAGGGCTATTTTTTGGGTCCTTTCTCAGCCTCCTTCTGGGTTACAGCACCATTGCAGATACTTTGTCCCCTGGGGACAGTCAGGCCTATGTTTGGGCAGGAAGAGGGAATCTCCTGTCCTAATCCCCTCTACCAAGCATGAATGTGGTCTCCTTTCCAGCCTTCCCTCAGCCTCCTTCTGGGTTCAGTGCCATTACTGAAACCTCACTCTTCCCATCAACACTTCTTTTCCCAAACTGAAGTCATTTTAATTTATATCACTGAGATTCTGGCAGATTGGATTTAAAATTCTTTTACTTAGAAAGCACACAGCTTAAAAACCAGTTAAATAAATCAACAAACTAGTATGCACTATTTTGATCATTCTTAGTCAACCTTGTTAGTTTAGAAAAATAACCTCTAAAGAAGATATACTTTGAACCACATTTCATACAAACAATCCAATAGACCACTTTCTTAAACACCTTGATACTCTAGCATTTCAAAGCACTAATTGCAAAGATCAATGGGGAAGCTAAGGAAGACAGTGGGGGATATGAAGAGAAATCCTGACAAACCTCCAAGTCCATCCAAATAAATGAACCTTATAATGAGGATTTAAAATCAACATTTAATGGTTTAGCAATGGAAATCAAGGAGTAACTAGTCTGCACAATTAAAAAAAATCTATAAATGAACAATTCAACCCTCTCAAAGAACTCTTTCAGAAGATGAGAAAATTTATACAAATGTAACTGAAGAAATGAAAAAAACATGTTGGTAAGACATAATAGTAGAATTACATAGGTGGAGAACCACATAGAAAAACTTGAAGATAGTTACAAGCAAAAAGGATAAAGAAATCAAAAAAAGAAAGGACAGACAAATAACTGGAAAAAATATAAGGTACTTAATGAACAAAACCAAGAGAAACAAACTCCATATTATAGGAATAGCAGAAGGTGAAGAAAATGGGAAAGGGGAAGAACAAGTAGTAAGCTTGCTACTAGCAGAGAACTTCCCCATCCTGGGAAAGAGGTTTCTCTACAAATCCAAGAGGCAAAAAGAGTACCAAACAAAATAGATGCCAACAGAAAAACACTAAGACATTTAGTAATTTAAATGGCAAAAAAACAAAGAGTGAGATGGACTCTTTAAATCAGTAAGGGAGAAGAAATTCCTCAAGTATAAAAGAAAAAAAATTAAGAATCAAACCAGATCTTCCATTTGAAAAAGGCCAGGCTAAAAAAGAGTGCAATGACATATTCAAACTACCGACTGAAAGAAACTTTCAACTTAGAGTCCACTACTCAGCAAAACTCTCATTTACATGGAAGGGAGGATTAAAAACATTCTCAGAAAAAAGAACTCAAAATATTTACTTTAACCAAATTGACTCTAAAGGAAGTATTCAAAGAGCAGTTACACAAACCAAATCCCCAAATATAACAACAATAAACCTACACAATATAATGTCACAATAGCTCTTTCTGTCCATAGTTTCCTTAAATGTCAATGGACAAAACTCTCCCATCAGAAGGCACAGAGTAGTGAGTTGAATGAGGGAAACAAACAAAACCCAGACATCTGTTGCCTGCAAGAAACATACCTAAGGGGCCGGGAAGATGGCGCTAGAGGTAAGATGTTTGCCTTGCAAGCGCTAGCCCTGGACGGACCACAGTTCGATCCCCTGCGTCCCATATGGTGCCCCCAAGCCAGGAGCGACTTCTGAGCGCATAGCCAGGAGTAACCCTTGAGCATCAAACGGGTGTGGCCCAAAAACCAAAAAAAAAAAAAAAGAAAAAGAAAAAGAAACATACCTAAAAGTTCAGGATAGACACAGGCTCAAAGACAAAATATAGAAAACATGAAAAACAAAATTAATCTCATATTAGATCAAACTGCATTTAACTTTAAGAAATTTTTAAGAGACAAATGTGGTCACTACAGCAGGACAATAGACCAAGAAGTATTAACTCTGATCAATGTCTATGCATCAAATGTAGACCCAGAAAAATATCTAAGGCTTTTGCTCACAAATTTAGAGAAACATATGATGGACACATGATAGTAAGTGGAAGATTTCAACACTCCATTATCACCACTAGACAAATCCAGTGAGTGGAATATTAACAAATTCATAAGAGCCCTAAATGAGAAGCTAAAAGATGTCAGGCCATAGATAGGCATCACCATTAAAGGGGAATTTAGTAGGCCCACCAGATGTATCCCGGATTTCACTGTCATGGAGAATTGAGAAAACTCCAAGGGATTCCTCAAAAGTTCTGCTGCGGATATTTTCCCCCAGCATAGAGATTTGAGGAATTCCTGAAGAGATATTTCTGAGATTCATGTTATGGTACTGCCATTATATTCCCTTCATATTAAAATCAATTCTCCTGCTGATGCTTAATAGGCAAAATATAGCCTTGATGAAAACCCCTTTCCTGGATAATATTTAACACCAGAATCAAAGAAAATATTTTTCACTTTTTCAAAATGTCCTTGCAGCCCCAGTTTCTGGTATGTAAGGGCATAGCCAGAATGCAGATCCTGAGCTATTGACTTTTCCCATAAAAAAAGGGAACTTAGCTTGTATTAGATTTAGCTCTTTGTTTCACTTGACCTCTAAATAATATAGCCCATCCCAATGAAGATTGTATTCCTAGATTTTTTTTCTACTTCTTATTAATCCCTTATTTTGCACCTGAAGTTAGATTGCTAAGAGCTGCCTTGAGTTGTGACCTTCTCCTTTGTAACTCAGAATTCTTACTGCTCACACCCACAGGTTAATGTATTGTTTACTGTTAAAATCTGCTTGTAATTGTAAAGATTCTTCTCAATACCTATCACTGGCTTTTACCCCTTATAAAACTCTGTGCTTAGAGATTAAATTCATCACATGTTTGCCAGAACTTGGATCCCCATACAATTCATTTGTATGGTCTTATTTCTTCAATATTATTCCATATGCTGGCCCGTGTTTTACCCACACCCCTCAAGCTGTCTCATTGAAGTCCAGCTGGCATTGCCAGACAGAAGTCACCGGCAACAAGAAGAATTAGGACTAATTGATATGTACAGAAAGTTTTATCCTCAAAAGGCAAAATTTACATTCTACCTGTATGTACATAAAACTTTCTCCAGGATAGAACATATTCTAGGACACAAGTCTAATCTACACAAAGCCACAATGCAAGAACTATACCAAGCACCCTATCAGACCAAAATGCCACAGAGATCAAGATTGACTGTAAAAGGATGTTGAGAAAATATAGCACCTGGAGACTAAACAACATGCTGTGCAACAACAGCTGGATCAAAGGGGAATAAAAGAAGAAATAAAGAGATTCCTTGAAACCAATAAAAATGAAGAAACAAATTGCCAAAATCTATGGGACCTATCAAAAGCAGTAATTAGGGGGCAATTCATAACAATATGGGCCTACATTAGGAAATAAGAATATGACAAAATCAATAACCTAAAGTGACCTTAATCATTTGGAAAAACAACAGCAAAGGAAACCAAACACAAGCAGAAGAAAAGAAATAAAATCTAGAGCAAAAATCATCAATATAGAAACAAAGAAAAAAGTACAAAGAATTAATGAGACCAGGACCTGATTTTTTTTTAAAGAACAAACAAGATACCACTTATCTTGATACCACTAACAAGATTCACAATGAAAAAAAGAAAAAAATACTTAAAGAAATCTGATCACAAATGAAAGTGGAGTGATTACAATAGAATCTCAAGCAATCAAAGATATCATAAAAGCTTATTATGAACAATTGAACTCAGTTAAGCTAGGGAATCTAGAAGAAATGGACAGATTTCTGCAAAAATATCATAACTTGATTCTTAATGAGAAGGAAGTGGAAAACCTAAACAGGCCAATCACAGTTCCCCAAAAACAAAAACCTAGGACCAGATGGGTTTACAGGTGAATTTTATCAAACATTCAGAAGAGTTACTACTATTGATCCTTAGACTCTTCCACAATATATAAAAGATTGGAATCCTCCCTATACCTTCTATGAAGTTAATATCAAGCTCATTCCAAAAGTTGACAGAGAAGCCACCAAGAAATAGAACTACTGTCCAATCTTAATGAACATGGATGCAAAACTCCGTAACAAAATCTTATCAAACCAAATTCAACAACACATCAAAACTATTATACATATATACCAAGTGGGTTTCATCCAAGGTATGCATGGATGGTTCAATATAAGAAAATCAATCAACATCTTACACCACATAAATAAAAGGAAAGTTGAAAAACACATGATCATATCAATTGATGCAGAAAAAGCTTTCAACAAAATCTAACAACCATTAATGATGAAACTCTCAGCAAAATTGGTTTGAATGGAACCTTCTTCAAGATAGTAACAGTTATCAATAACAATCTCACAGACAACATTAATTCTACTGGTGAAAAATTGAAAGCATTTCCACTAATGTCTGGATTGAGACAAGGATGTCCACTTATCTCCAGGTTTTTTTTTTTTTTTTTTGTATTTTTTGGGATCACACCTGGAGGCACTCAGGGGTTACTCCTAGCTCTGTGCTCAGAAATTACTCTCAGCTTGGGGAATTATATGGGATGCCAGGGATCAAACCCTTGTTTATACTGGGCCAGCTGCATGCAAGGCAAACATCCTACTGCTGTGATACTACTAGGCTCCATATCTCCACTCTTATACAACATAGTATTAGGAGTCCTAGCAATAGTAATCAGACAAGAGAAGGAGATCAAATAAATACAAATCAGAAAGGAGTAAGTCAAACTATCTCTATTTGCAGACAACATGATGATATACATAGAAGACCCCAAAGAGTGCACAGAAGAGCTCCTCGAAACAAATGAATGAATATAGCAAAGTGGTCAGCTACAAAGTCAATACACAAAGACAGTTGCATTACTTTATACAAATAATAAACCAGAGGAGAAAGAGATAAAAGAGTCCATATCATTTAAAATAGGATTCAAAACTCTCAAGTACCTAGAAATCAACCTAACAAGAGAGGTGAGAGATCTATATCAAGAAAACTTCAAAAAAGTTTCCATTGAACTTTTATATATGTATAATAGTTTTGATGTGTTGTTGGATTTGGTTTGATAAGATTTTGTTATGGAGTTTTGCATCCATGTTCACTATTGAGATTGGACAGTAGTTCTATTTCTTGGTAGTTTCTCTGTCAACTTTTGGAATGAGCATGATATTAACTTCATAGAAGGTATAGGGAGGATTCAATCTTTTATATATTGTGGAAGAGTCTAAGAATCAATTTTCAATTGAAGTTTCAATTTCAGAAAGAAATTGAAGAAGACCTAAGGAAATGGAAGAACATTTCTTGCTCATGGATTGGAAGAACTAATATAATCAAAATAACCATTTGATGGTTATTTTGAATCTACTATATAGATTCGATGGAATCCCATACAAATACAGCTAAATTTCTTCAAGGACTTGGAACAATCAATTGTAAAGTTCGTATGGTACCATAGAAGACCTAGGATAGCCAAATCAAGACTGAAAAACAAGAAGCTGGGACGCATCTCATTACTTAAAGTAAAGCTCTTCTACAAGGCCACAGTTATCAAAACAGCATGGTATTGGAAGAAAGACAGATTTTCAGACCAATGTGTCAGAATAGCCCTTAAGCATATGATCAACTAATCTTTCATAAAGGAGCCAAGAATATGAAATGGAAGAGACAGTCTTCAACAAATGGTGCTGGAACAATTGAATAACTATGTGTAAGGATTTAAAGATTGATTCATGTCTCACACCTTACACAATGTCAATTGAAAGTGGATTAAAGATCTTGAGATTAGACCCAAATTCATAAAGTTGAGAAAAACATAGGCAGAAGACACCAAATCTTGGATGTCAAAGAAGTATTTGCTGTTGAATGTCATCTGGTCTGAAATAGGTATGGCTGTTCTAGCTTTTTGTTGTTGTTGTTGGTTTATAGTAGCTTGTATAATTGTTTTCCATCCTTTCATACTAAGCTTATGTCTATTCTGAGATTTTTACCACTTGTTTTCTGTAAGCAAGTGGTAGGATTTTGTTCTCTGATCCAACCCTCTACTTCAGGGGTGGCGAACAAGTTCAACACAAAGAGCCAAAATTTTAAACTGTGAGAGTCAGAGAGCCACACCACGCAGTGACCTGCCAAAACAGACAAACACTCAGAAAAGCATCTAATTTTAACAATAATAAATTAAACACATATTGGATTTTGCTATTTTGAGTGAGGGTCAAAATCCTGCAGTGAGGGTGAGGGTGTGCTGCGTCCTCCACACTAAGAACTAACAGCAAGATGTGACCCAACATGTGACACATGGGTTCCCCGCTTGCTGGACCATGCAGTTGTTTCCGAGGGATGGGAGATGGGAGGATGCAGCCTGGGGGCGGGACTACGTGCTCGGAGATCTCTCCTCAGAAGTCTCTCTTTAGAAGCAGCATAACAAAATCCAAACTTGGCAAAGAGCCACAGTGTACAAAATAATAAGAGGCAAAGAGCCGCATTCATTTTGGCCAAGAGCCATGTGTTCGCTGCCCCTGCTCTACTCTGTGCCTTTTGAAAGGAGAGTTCAATTGACAGTCAAGGATACTATTTACAGAAAGGGCTGTTGTGCCATTATATTGCATAGTGCATATTGGCACTCTTTTCACCTCTTAGATTTGTGCAACTGTCTCTTTCCAGAAAGTTGCAATGATATTTAGTTTATATAAGTGACTTTTGAGTAGCTCATTTAGATTCAGTTTGAATATTGCAAGTATTTTTTTTTGTCTAAGCATGTTTTTATCCCTCCCTCCCATATAACTGAGAGGTTTACTGAAATGTGGACTCTAAATTGGACATTTCTTTTATTTAGTAGTTTGAATATGACATTACACTTTTTTCTAGCCTGGGCAGTTACGTATATAGGAGATCTGGTTTGAGTCTTATGTCCTTCCCCTAATATTGAATTCAAGCTTTTCTCCTCTTTTACTGCTTTAAGAAGTTAATCTCTCTTTTCATCTATCTTTTTATCATTTTCATAATTACATGTCTTTGTTCTGTTTGGGTCTATTTTGTTTGGCACTCTTTTCACCTCTTAGATTTGTGCAACTGTCTCTTTCCAGAAAGTGGGAAATTTTTCTGCTGTTACCTCTCATATCACTTGTTCTTTTTCCATTCCCCTTTTCCTCTCTTTTTGTATTCCTATAATTTGAAGATTATTTCTCTTATCTTTGTTCATTAAATACCTTAAATTTTCTTTGATCCTTTTGTCTTTCTTTTATTTTTTGACTTTCTTATAAATTCATGCTTGTGATTTGTCTTTAAGTTTTAATGTATTATTCTCCACCTGTGTGATGCTACTACTATGACTTGCTAATGTGTTCTTTAGTTCCTTCAATTCCATTTTTATGGATTCTCTCTTCTTTAGAGAGAGTTATTCTTTGAGTTGGTTGAATTGCTCATCTATGGATTGCTTAATTTTGCTAGCTGTTTCCTTGATTTCTGTTGCTAAAGTATTAAGTGTTGATTTTAGGTCCTCACAGGACTGGCTCAGGAGTTCTGATAAGCTTGGAGTTATGCTTAGGTTTCTCTTCCCATACACAACTGCAGTAGACCTCCATAGTTTTGCCCATTGTTTTTTGCATTTTGGGGGTGGAATATATCAGGTTACCCATTATTATGAATATGATTTATATGTATTGATTATACCAATGGTGCCTATTAATAATCTGCCTTTCAGGTTATATGCCTAATCATTCAGAATTATTTGAGTATGCTAAAAAAATCTGCCAACTTTTACTAGGTTTGATCGACTGAGTTATGAGGCTACATACTCTCAGAGAGAAAATAGTGCTAGTGCCTACCTCCTGGAAATAGAAAATATAAATTGAAATGTCTTCATGATAAGAGAGCAGAGGAATGTTAGGATGGGCAACTTTGGGGCCTATAGGGAGTTTGGGGCATGAAGATTCAGCTCTAGAAGCCAGATCCCCCATTAGATTACCTTTTAGTAATCTTTATTTAATTTTTAGTTACATTTCTTTTGCACACAGATAATTTTATTTATTTTAAGCAGTCCAATTTGTTTATTTTTGCTATTGTTGTCCTTGCCTTTGTGATAAAATTGAAAAAAAAAAAAAGAAAACCTCTGCTAAAAGCCAGGGTAACAAGCCTACCAAATATGTGTTCTTCTAGAAATTTTTTGATTTTAGGTTTTTTAATCAAGACCTTTTTATTTTTTCTGGCCATACCCAGTGATGTTCAGGGGTTACTCCTGGGTTGAGGGACCATATGGGACACTGGGGGATCAAACCACAGTCTGTCCTAGGGTAGCATGCAAGGCAGACACCTTACCGCTTGCACCACTGCTCCAGACCCTACTCAAGTCTTTTATTCCATTTTGAGTTACCATTGTGTACAGTGTAGGACAATGGTCTAGTTTTATTCTATTTTAAAGATAGTGTCCATACCTAGTAATTTTCAAGAACCACCATGGTTATATGTATTGGGGCTTTTATGGGGTATGAGATGCCTTGGCCACACATGCAAAAGGTACATGGTCTACCTCTGAACTTTATAATATTTCATTTCTTTGTTTTTTAGGATTAGATTAATATTATAAATTCCAAGTTAATTTACTAAAATCTAGGGTACTGATATTTTTGTACTGATCTTTGATATTAGGGGGTTCCCTAGATTATTATAGAGATTATTATTCAGTATGTAATATCTACATGCATGTGAATATATAGTGTACTTTATACAACATTTACACAATATGTGTATATGTTGTGTAAGTACAGTGTATTAATAAAGCTTATGCCATAATTTGGAATTATTTACTTACAAATATGTAGATTCTATATGTTTCCACTCTCTCTCCCAGTTGGATAGACTATAACTACAACAGTGAAAAGCAGATATTTATAATAATTTAACATCACTGATGCTCACTGCCAAGTAACATCTTCTAAAAAAGTATTGCATCTGAAAATTTTATCAGTTTAAGTTTGGAATCTTTTTATAAAGAAAATAAGCCATCCTTTTCTTCTTATTCTTGTAGCATTAGTAAGTATACTAATTATATCCATGTACATAATTAAAAACATAATCTTTGCAATATTCATGGCCAGAGTTTAGTTAGTAAATCTTTAAATACTGAGTGGAATGGTAGGTGCTGGTAGGAAATCAAAAGACTTTTGAGAAATTGCTGCTCATTCCAAATTATAATATCACCTAATTATAGGACTGGTGCTGGTGTTACTATGTAGAAAAGTTCTCTAGATTATTAGGAAGCATACTAATTCCTGAGGAGATTGTTATGCCAAGAATTCATATAGAAATAGATTCAAAACAGATTCCCTCATTCTACTAAAGAAGAAAACATCAGAACTTGAAAAATTTTGGAATTTATTGAGCATTGGTTCTTGAGCTTTATTGTATATGAGAATCCACTATTAAGCTTGTAAATATTCTGATGTCAGATCTCATCATACATCCATTTATTTAGAATATCTGTTGGTAGAAACCAGGCATTAGTAGTGTTAAAGCTCCTAAGTTGACTGTAAAATGTAGATACATTTGAAAACAATTTTTTATAATTAGCTTTATTTAAACAGCATGATTACAAATATGATTGTAGTTGTACAATTTCTTTAGGATTTTTATATCTTTACTGAATCACCTTAGGGAGAATGATGAGGGTACTTTTTTTTACAGAGTATCCCTGTTTTATCCTCATCTAAGATCTGATAATTCAGAATCTCTAGATCCATGCCTTATTCTCAAATAATTAATTGAAATAGTGGAGGTTTGCTTTTTAAAGACTATCCAGACAATATACTTAAAATTAATTGAGGTTTGCACGGGCTCAACTTTTTCTGTATTAGTCACACATAATTTTTCTTTCTTTATTATTTTTAAATTTGGGCCATACTTATTGATGCACAAAGGATCACTCCTGACAGTACTCAGAGGATTATGTGAGATGCTAGAGATCAAGCCTAAATCTGTCACATGCAAGTGCCCTACTATTTGTACTATCTGTTTGACACCTCCCCTTTATTTCTAATTCAGTTTATTAGGGATCTTTCTTTCTCTTTTTTTTGTGAGTCTTGCTAATGGTTTATCAATCTTATTTAGTTTTTCAAAAAAAAACAATTCTTGCTTTCATTGATTTGTTAAATTTTTGGTTTTACAGTTCATTAATTTGTACTCTGATTTATTATTTCCTTCATCATGCTTCCTTTTAATTCACTTTGCTAGTCATTTTCCAATTTCATAAGCTGTGAGTTTAATTTATTCATGTAGCCCCCTTCTTCCTTCCAATTGAATGTTTGCAATACTATAAATATTCCTCTTAATGCTGCTTTTTCTGTACAAATAGTTTGTGTGTTTTTTGTTTGTTTGTTTTTGGGCCACTCTTGGCATCACTCAGGTGTTACTCCAGGCTCTGTACTCAGAAATCGCTCCTGGCAGGCTCAGGGGACCATATGAGATGCCAGGAATCCAATCTGGGTCTGTCTCAGGTCTTCTAGGCTAATGCCCTATGACTCAGGCCTCTAATTTATGTCCTTATCTCATTTGTTTCCCAGAATCTTTTGAGTTCTTTTATTTGGTTTCCTTTCTTACCCAATGTTTGTTTAGTAGTGAGCTATTTATTCATGTTAAAGTTATTTTTCAGTTTCTGTTTGTAAATCACTTATATTTTCAGGACATTATGATCTGAGAAGATAGTTGATACATTTTCTATTCTATTGATTTTATGGATGTATATTTTGTGGCCCAGTATATGTTCTATCTTTGAGAAACTGCCATGAGCATTGCAGAAAAATGTGTGTATTCAATTTGGGGAATTAAAATCCCCTTATATTTACTGAGCCCCTCCCTTCAATTTCTTCTTTTAAAGACAGTATATTTTTCTTGAGTTTTAGCCTGATTGATTAATCAAGGTCTAACAGGTGACAGTTGCAGTGCTACAGTTGCAATTGCTACTTCTGCCATTATTAGTTTATTAGTAGTTGTATTTTGCTGACCCCCTCAATAGGTGTATATATGCTTAGGAACATGATTTTTTCATGATGAAAATATCCCTTGATTATTATAAAATGACCCTCTCTGTATCTTATAACACTTTTTAACCTGAAATATATCTAAGGCCACACCATACTCTTTAACAATTATTTGGTTGAAGGATTGTCTCCCAATCTTTGACTTTATGTCTGTGTTTGCTCTGACTATTAAAATATGTTTGTTGCAAGGCAGAAGAATGTTAAATTCAATTTTTCTATTAATTTTGTATTCTGTACTTTTTAATTGGAGCATAGCCTCTTTCTGCCTATGGATATTACACCAGGATATGAATTGTGGATTTGGTTATCTAAGCAGATGATGTGTAGCTGCCATTGCTTCCAGTCCTCAAAATAAGGAAATTGATATTCAGACACAAAGGTGTCCTTCCTACAGATCATTATATATTAATAAAGAGTCTGTTTTAGATTATGTCAACATATACTCAAATTTTGTTTAAGTTTTTGGGCCATCCCAAACAATGCTCATGGGAGTTATTCCTGGTAGTGTTAAGGGACTATATTGGATGGCTGGATCTAATCCAGTTAAGTTGTACGCAAGGAAAGTGCCCCACTCATTATATGACTTCTCCAGCCTCCCTGTTGTGTTCAAAATTTTTTAAGAAAACAATGAGGGTTCAGAGCAATTTCACACTGGTTAGAGTATTTACCTTGCAAGCAGCTGACCTGGGTTAGATCTCTGACATCCCATGTGAACACCTGAACCCACCAAGAGTGATTTCTAATAGCAGAGTAACCCCTGAGCACTGCCCAGTGTGGCCCCAAAACAATAACAAAAGAAAAAACCCCAAGACAAAAAAGACACAATAAGCATATATTAAAAATAATTTGAATATATTTCTAGCAGTTAATAAGTAGGTCATCTTGTGAGAAAGTAACGGCATATCTTTGTCTAAGTACTAAATAAATGTCGCATCATTAAACTGTTACAATGCATGATCAGAACCAAAATTTAAAAAATATATTATGAAAACACCATCATTTACAAGGTTATTCATAATTGAGTTTTATACATACAGTGTTCCAGAACTAATACCTCCTGCCTCCATTCTCCAGTCTTACTCCTTTATGGGCACATTTGAAGTTTAGTTGTGGTTTGGATAGCTAGCTAGCTATAACACTCTCTATCTTTGATATAGGGCTTTGGATACCTCCTTTCTTACTTCACATCCATATTTCCTAACTCCTCCTCACTTTTTTGTTTATTTATTTTTATTAATATCCTTATTTAAATACTTTGATTACAAATATGATTGTAGTTGGGTTTCAGTCATGTAAAGAACAACCCCCTTTACCAGTGCAGCATTCCCATCACCAATGTCCCGAATCTCCCTCCTCTCCACCCCACTTCTGCCTGTACTCTAGACAGGCTTTCTACTTCCCTCATTCATTTACTTTGTTATGATAGTTCTCGTGTAGTTATTTCTCTAACTGCACTCATCGCTCTGTGGCGAGCTTCATGTCATGAACTTTCTTTTCTGTCATCCTCCCTATATGTTGGGGTCAAAGGTAATCTAGGCATTCTTCCAGTTATTCTGCATACCATAGATAAGTGATATTATTCTGTGTTTTCCTACTTTTGACTTACTTCATTTAACACATTTTCCAGTTCTATCCATGTTGCCTGAATTAAAGGATTTCATAATTTCTTACAGTTGAATATAATCCATTGTGCCTACATGGCTCATCTTCATAATCCACTCATCTATTGCTAGATACCTAGGTTGACCCCTTGTCTTATTTATTATACTAAGTACTGCAATGAATAATGGTGTGCATATGGACTTTTGAATGAATGTTTTGTGTCAGATAAATACCATGAAGTATAATAGCTGTGTTGTATGGCAACTCAACTCTTAGTTTAGAGATGAATCTCAATATTGAGGACTTCCTGCTTTCTTTCCTTTTTCTTAAGTGCTCTACCACTGATAAAGGGCTGACCATTTTTATACCTGTACGTTTTCACATAGGACATGAAAATGTAAACAGTACGGTCGCGTTTCATAAATTTTGCTGTTTCAGAATCACCAGAAAAACTAATAAAAAACAAAGTGCTCTGCTGAAAATGGATAAAAACAAGTAGTTTAATATGTTATTAAGCTCTTCATAATAACAGGTGATTCTTGAATTTACTAAAGTTTAGCAACTGCCGTGATATTAATCAATTGTGTATATGTATCATTAATTATGAACTCAAGACAGGACTATAAGTAAATTAATGATAAATACAAAACTATACCCATATATGTTTATATTTATGTATGTGAAACATTGCAACATAGCTTCTCTTAAGCTGTACTTTTATTAAAGATAAGTTCTGGGTACATTTAATATATGGCTTGTGGCTAAAATATGTAGTCAATACAGTTGAGAAATGCTCTTTATTGGTCAGAATTCATAAACATAAACATTCAGAGAGATGAAATATAAAGATCTTATAGAAGTCCTGAAGTAAAAAAGGAAATGTTGGAGCCAGAGTGGTAACACAGTGGGTAGATAGCTTGCCTGGCATGTGACTGAACCAGATCCAAACTTAGCAGTCCAGATAGTTCCTTGAGTCCAACAGGAGTTATTGCTGAGCACAGAGCCAGGAGGTAACCCTTGTGTACAGTCAGGAGTCAGGGGTGGACCCCGACCCCCAAAACATCAACAAACAGCAACCAGTTTTTAAGAATTATTTAAATTTCTTCTATGTTCATTGTAGCACTATTCACGATAGTCAGAATCTGGAAACAATCCAGGTTCCTAAGTACAGATAAGTGAATATATAAACCACATATGTACTTTGCATAGTACAATACTATGCAACTGTTAGCAAGAGAGAAGTCATGAAGTCTGCTTTTACATGGATGGAAATTGATAGTATCATGCTGAGTGCAATGAATCAGAGAGAGAGGGATAGACAGAATGATCACACTGACTTGGGGATATAAAAGTAAAGGTAATATGGTATTCATATCCAAAGACAAAGACAAGGTCCAGGAAGACCAGTACACAGTAAGAAGCTTGCCAAGAGTGAAGGAGTTTGGTTAGGGGCAAAGAAGGGAAAACTATGACAATGATAGATACAACAACTCTAGACAAGAACTGTGTACTGTAAGGGCATAAAGTTTTGTGTATGACACCCGTCAATAACAATATTGCAAAATTGTCTAAAAGAAAATTGTCTAAAAGTATCTAAAAGATAAAAAGGAAGAGAGAGAAAGAGAGAATTAAAATGTCTGCCACAGATGCAGGCAGGGGAGAGGGCAGGAGGAAAACTGGAACATCAATGATGGGAAATATGTACTAGTGAAGGATTGTATACATTGTTTTGTTTTGGTGGGGGGAGTTGTGGGCCACTCGGTGACGCTCAGGGGTTACTCCTAGCTATGCGCTCAGAAGTCGCTCCTGGCTTGCGGGACCATATGGGATGCGGGGGGATCGAACTAGGCTAGCGCAGGCAAGGCAGACACCTTACCGCCACAAGCCATCACTCCGGCCCCAGGATTGTATACATTGTATGGCTGAAACTCAATCATGAACAACTTTGTACTGTGTATCTCATAGTGATTCAATTAAATAATTTATTTATAAAAACACTACCTTAAGTTGAGTAACATTGATTTTCAAGAGTGTAAATGTAGGAAAAAAAGGAACTTTTAATTTCCATAGCACTTGGTTACTTCAGTTCTGCTTCAGAGTCTGAAAGTTCTTTTTATATTTCACATGGTTAATTTTCTGTGTGTTTTTATATCACATATGGAGGAGCTCAGGTTGCCTTTGTCCTTCTTACTTGTTTCACTTAGCATGGCTTCCAGTTCTATTGAATCTGGGGCAAAGGGCAAGATTTCATCTTTTCTAGTAGCTAAGTAGTGTTCCATTAATCTAAAAAACTCCACTGTCATTGGGATTTTGTGTAGCATACAGAACTTGACTGGATATTCAGTGAACACAGATAGGCATATTTTTAAATTAATCCTTTTTGCTCTTTGAATATATTTCTAAGCATAGAATTGATGGATTCTCTTATGTTAGGTATATATTTAATTATATGAGAAATATACATATTGCTTTTTATACTGGCTGAACCAGAATAGATGTATATAGTGTATGAGGGTTCCTTTTATTCCAAATTCCTCCAGCACTTGTATAGCCCATCTCACTGGCTTGATTTACACTTCCTTTTATAATAACTGCTATTGAGAATTTTTTTCATGTGCCAATTGTCCATATATATGTCCTTTTAGGAAAAGTATCTATTAGACTCTGGTTTGTTCCTGAGTTTATAGTTTTCAATTTACACACTATATATCAGAAAAAAGGCTAATATCATGATATATAAAACAAGTTTATTTTTATTTAATTTCCTAAGAATTACTTTATTTAAGCACCGTGGTTACAAAATTGTTCATAATTAAATTTAAGTCACAGAATATACATCACCCTTCACCAATGCACTTTACCCCCACTAATGTCCCCAGTTTCCCTCCCTCCCCACCTCCACCTATCTCTGGAGCAGGCATTTTGCTTCTCTCTCTCTCTCTCTCTCTCTCTCTCTCTTTCTCTCTCTCTCTCTTTCCTTTTTAACACTGTGGATTGCACTAATTGTTAATGAAGGGAACAATGCATGTCGCTTTATCCTCTTTTACACCCAGTTCTTGTCCAAAGTGATCAGTTCCAACTATCATTGTCATAACAAACTCTTCTCTAGTCTGCATCCACTGCTTTATGTTGCAAGTATTTATTTAATTAATTAACTTTAAGCGATCCATGTAAACTCACAAATTTACTAATACAAAGTTACTTACTTTTATTCTAGATTAGTATCCTCAGGTTTCCAATTTCAGACTTGTTATAATAACAGAATGATTTAAAGCAGGGGTGACAAACAGGATTTTACCCTCACTCAAAATGGCAAAACGTAATATGTATTTAATATATTATTGTTAACATTATATGCTTTTGTGTTAGTGTTTGTCTGTTTTGGAAGGTCACTGCCTGGTGTGGCTCTCTGACTCTCACAGTTTAAAATTTTGGCTCTTTGTGTCGAACTTGTTCGCCACCCTGATTTAAAGGAATGTAAAATACTATTTATGAAAATTACTCCTTTAAACTGTTGCTATTCTCACTATATAAAAATGTAACACATTTCTGAAATATTATCAAATAGGACATATATTGAAGGAAAATGTTAAAATAATAAAGAAATACCATAATGAGATGTGTAGTTGTAATGTAGTGATGGGATGCATAAGATATGAGGGTCATTAGATAGGTACATTCCAAGATTTTAATGAGATTCATAAAAAGTTCTATGTAATAAGACATATATGTTAAAAAGCTATAATGAGGTGAATACGTGAGTTGGTTTAATGAGCTGTCTCAGAAAGTATCCTGTACGATGGGCATCCTTCAGGGATGAAATGAGATGAGTAAAAGGAAAAGTGTAATGAGCTGGTCACATAAAGAAGCAATATAATTATATGCATAAAGAAGGAAGAGTATATAAATTTTCAAAATATGTAGGATATAATAGGAATGAGGTTTAATGTAATAAAATGCAGAAATGAAATGACAATGAGATACAAAAATGGAATCTTGTAATGAGATATGTAAGGGACTGTGTAATGAGATGTGCATGTTTAAGGGGTGGAATGAGATGCAAGATGGGAAAGGTGTAATGAGATGAGCACGTTAAATAATCTAATGAGCGCCATGAAAGAAATGATGTCATGTCACATGAAAATGGGAAAAAGTAATAAAATGTGCATTTTTAAGGATTGTAATAAAGAAAAGAAACTAGGAGAAGGAGGAGAATGAAGAGATGCAGAAGTCTTATTACAATATGAAAAGAGGACAAAAAGTAACAATAGGAGGGCTTTCACACCATTTCTAAGACACTTCTATACTTATTTTGGCTCGATAAATATTTTTGCTGTCTAAATGTCTACTCACCACCTTCTGTAGAAATATAGACACAAGTCTTCTTCTCAAGTACCTACTATAACTTATACAATTATATAAAAGGGAGGTATTGCAACGATTAATTTATTATCATAAATATTTCAGAGAAGAGAAATTTGGGGTCAAAATATTTTTGTACATCACCCAATTCAACTTCAAACTTTCAGAATTCTACAGTAAGTCATTACTTCATTGCCTGGATCTCTCAGTTTTTTCCTCTGTAAAACTTATTCTATCATTATTAAGTAAATTTGCACTTTTATAAAGGCCTGGTTCTAACCACTCATTCTCAATGAAACCTAGACTTTCCAATTTAAAAGCAAAGCTGAAAAAATTAACTTTCAAAATCTTCATTGTTAAAACATGTTCTGGTGAGTAATGTATACTAATTATCTCCCTAGTCAAGGATAGATGTAACACAAGACTAAAACTATTACATGAGAAATGCCTAAGAATGAATGACAAGGTAAAGGTGCTCACCCTAACAAACTACTTGTGAGAATTTAAATAATTTAAGAAAATTATTCTTAAGATTGGTTAAATTACATTAAATGGAAGATACATAGTTGATGAGCGGTTTTCTTAAAAAATTAGCATTCTGATTGCATAAATATATGTTCACTTCTAGCTGAGGGGGTTTGTAACACTGTAAGGATCTTAATTCTGGTAGGACTGGGCCTGTCTTGTTTTCTACTAGATATGTTTGCTTCAATGTTATAAGCACTCTGATGTAATCAGAACTTCAGCTATTTTAATCAGTCCAGAAGAAAGTAGCAAAGCAATTTATTACTGCACTCATCAACCTGAGGAACAATTGTTTTAGATATCATTCTAGAGTATTCTTCATTACTAGATAGTCACCAAGTGATAACAAGCTCAACAAGATACATTGTCTAATTATTTTGTGAGTTTTGGGGGGTTATCTTTGGCTCTGCACTTAACAACCACATCTAGCAGATATTGGGGGACCATATAGGGTTTGGACGATTGAACCTGGGTCATACATGTGCAAGAAAATCTTACATGCTACACTATCTTTCTGAGCCCATCAATTATCTAATTTTTTTAATGTGTACTATGTATTTTTTATTTTAATGTGTACTATATATGTAATGTGAACTATATTGAGTTCCCCTGAATGATAAACTGCAGCAAGGGATGTTTTCAATTGTTTACAAATGCTATGTTACTGTGAGGTATGTGGTGCAATCATAGTCACTTACATGAATATTATTCTTCAAAGATCATGCAAATGATAACCTTCATAACTGATCAATATCCCCAAGAGAACCACTCAACACATGAAGCATATACAAGTCAGAGAGGTGAGAAATTTATCAGGACTGTGACCTTCTTTCTTCTACTAATTTCTTTCATTACCCTGCTAGTTTAGTATTTGTAACAATAATTTATCTAAATATTTAGGATATTTATTATTTTCCAAACTATTTCTCATATTTTCCTCTTTACTCTGGTTCTCCTTGACCTTTCTTCTTATCAAGTGCTTCTCTATCCAACTTTTCCCACATTGGTTATTTCTTCCTTGCTTTGGACAGGTTCATCATTGGTTTCCAACATGGGCTGGCTTATTGCTTAAGTCACATTGATTATCAATTGCAGCATAATTGTTCTATAATGTATATTTACTCATGATTATTTTGTTTTCTCTGCCAAATACTAGTATATCATCTTACTTCAAAATTCATGAATGATATACTCCGATTACTTTAGCCTCTGTCCTATCCATAAATAAAACATGAAGGAAAGAGATTAGAATTTTTGGGCAAGAACTTTCTTCATTATTATTAAGGAATATTCTTATTTGAACACAAAATGTCCCTGACCTCATATATAAGAAGATAGCTATGCTTGTTCATCTTCCCTCTGAATATTACATTTGTCTTTGCAGTTTTACTCTAGAAGCAGACAGGATTGACTTCATTTTCAAACTTCTGCCACACCTGGGTATACAACTGCTCACCTTATCTCTGCCAAAAAAAGATCATTTATAATTGCTTGGCCCTTTCTCTAGACCTTAGTTTCTTAAACTTGGCTATGAACATTTAAGAGATCATGTAACTAGACTTAGGGGAGTTGTGAAAAATTTTGCAGCAGTAAAAGATTTCTGAATATGCAACAAGCAGAAACGAGTTCAAAATTAAATATATAATTATTTTGAGTTGTTTCTGGTAGTGGCTGTTGCTGTTATATTTCTCAGGTGAAAAGGAATTACATCTAAGAAAGGTATAAGATGCTCTGCTCTAGATAAAGTCTAGCTTTAAATGAGCCTAATTTCAAGAATTTGCCCATACATTTTCTGTATGCTACTCTGCTTTTACCCTATCTTTAATAAGCTATGATATATATCGCATAAAGTAATTTAATAATTTAACATGTATTCTAGTTTTTCCAGGAAAGAAACTTTGATATTGAACCCTTAAACTCAGGTTCAATGTTAAAATGGATAAAATCAATTTTTTAGTAAAATAGCTTTCTTTTATTTATTTCATTAGTTTACAAAATATTATAAAATTTCTGAGTTATAATTATACGCTATGTGTATATGGGTTTTATCACCCCTATTGCTAATGTGCCTGTCTACCTTGAATGGGTCCCATCTTCATCCCATTTACCAGCTTTTCCTTCTAGCAATTAACCCAATTTTCATTGGGGTTAAATTTTAGTTATTTTTTTAATTGGCTGGTTTGCTTTAGTTACATTTCACATAAGTTAAATCAACTGTTAATATTTCTTTACTAGTCTCACTTCATTACTTGTTTCTCTTAGCAAAATAAAGTGAAGCTCCACTCATTTTCCCTAAATGACACAATATCTTTTCAAATGATGCTCTAGGAGCCCATTTAATGCACAAACCAAAATTTATCCAATTACCTATTGATGAATACTTAGACTTATATCTTAACTTGGACATTGTGAAAAATGCTACTATGAACAAACATGTTGATACAACTACCCTTTGAAGTTCATGTAAATTTGAATAAATACATGGGAATTACTGCTGAATCTTACAAATTTTCAAATTTAAATTTTTTAACATAAATTTTATTCTGACCAATGTGAACTACAAGTCTTTAACAGTTACATAGTGACAGTGAATTAAGGCCATTCCCACCACCTGTGTTATCCTCCCTCCATCCTTGTTCCCAGCATCTATCTATCTATCTATCTATCTATCTATCTATCTATCTATCTATCTATCTATCTATCTATCTATCTATCTATCTATCTATCTATCTATCTATCTACCTATCTATCTATCATTTATATATCTATCATGATCATCTATCTATCTATTTATCATCTATCTCTCTTTCTTTTTTTTTGTTGTTTTTTTGTTTTTTTGTTTTATGGGCCACACCCATTTGATGCTCAGGGTTACTCCTGGCTAAGCGCTCAGAAATCGCCCTGGCTTGGGGGGACAATATGGGACGCCAGGGGATCAAACCACGGTCGCGATCTTTCCTTGGCTAGCACTTGCAAGGCGGACACACTTTACCTCTAGCACCACCTCACCGGCCCCTCTTTTTTCTTCTTCCTTCCTTCCTTCCTTCCTTCCTTCCTTCCTTCCTTCCTTCCTTCCTTCCTTCCTTCCTTCCTTCCTTCCTTCCTTCCTTCCTTCCTTCCTTCCTTCCTTCCTTCCTTCCTTCCTTCCTTCCTTCCTTCCTTCCTTCCTTCCTTTCTTCCTTTCTTGCTTTCTCTCTTTCTTTCTTGCTTTCTCGCTTTCTTTCTTGCTTTCTTGCTTTCTCTCTCTTTTTCCTCTCTTCCTTCCTTCCTTCCTTCCTTCCTTCCTTCCTTCCTTCCTTCTTCCTTCCTTCCTTCCTTCCTTCCTTCCTTCCTTCCTTCCTTCCTTCCTTCCTTCCTTCCTTCCTTCCTTCCTTCCTTCCTTCCTTCCTTCCTTCCTTCCTTCCTTCCTTCCTTCCTTCCTTCCTTCCTTCCTTTCTTTCTCTTTCTTCTTTTCTCTCTCTTTCACATTAGACAGTCTTATTTTCTCAGGCCCATTTGATGAAGAGGCTTTTGTTTATTTATTTGTGAACTTTGTTTCATTCTTTGTCATAGATTTGATGTCTAGTGTATGTGTAGATTTATTTTTATTACTTTAGTTATAAAACTATGCTATTGCCTACTGTTATAATAAAAACCCTTCAGATAGGTTTTTACTACTAGAAACTAAAATATTATTATGAATTTGAACACATTACCAAAATTTGAATTATTAGTTGCTGAATTAAAATATAAACAGTGTAGATCAATGAGCCATAAATCATATGGAGAAATAAAGAAAAAGCTGGAAAATAAAATAAAATTTTTTTGTGTGTTTTTTGGGTCACACCCAGAGCACTCAGGGGTTACTCCTGACTTTACACTCAAAAATTTCTCCTGGCAGGCTTGTGGGACCATTTGGGATGCCCGAATTTGAATCACCGTCCATCTGCATGCAAGGCAAACATCCTATCGCCATGCTATCTCTTTGGCCCACAAAAATATTTCTTTTTTTTTAATTTTTTTTACAAAAATATTTCTTAAAATAAGACAAAAACATTTTTACAAGTCAAAACGCATTTATATATCATTCATAGAAGTATGAAAGCTTAAAAATAATAGGTTAGGCTAAGAACTGCCAAGATATTTAAAAAAAAAGTAAATTGGTTCAGTACAACTATTAAACAGTGTAAAATATAAGGGTAAAAAGACTAAATATGATTAAGAGAAAATTTTATGATCCCAGATCTCTAACTTATAAGGATGATATTAAAGTCATAAATCTTTTAGGGTCAAATAACAAAGCATGTATATATAAAAAGTGAAAACTACATTAAAAATTGAAATTAATATCCTTTTTAGTGAAGTATTTTAATTGAATTTTTGCAGATAATATTTTATAGAAAAGTAAACAATAAAATAATCAAGATTATTCAATACTATATAAACTTTGCATTATTAGGATAGAAAATATAATTGTGCTTATGATTTTAGAATATATAACATGGGGCTGGAGCAATAACTCAGCAGGTAGGGTGTTTGCCTTGCTCACAATCAACTCTGGCTTGTCTCCGGCATGCCATATGGTCTAGGAGTAACCCCTGAGCACTGTTTAGTGTGACCCAGAAACAAAGAATATATAAAAATTTTTTTACCATGTGTTCTATACACAAGAAAACAGTATTGGTGCAGTTAAAAAATAAATTCAAAGCAATTAAAGTGAAAAAGTTTGCAAATAAACTTTTCCCAAATAAAGACAAGAAGCTGTCAAAGTACTTAAATGCTTTAAATGTTTGAAAATACACAATAAAATAATTTACACTGGTTAAACTGGTGTAACAAGACTTATTTTAAAATAACTTTTTCTCATTTACTTTATTGTGATTACTTCGGGTTTTAGACATAGCCACGATTCTTTACATTTTCCCAATGCATTCATCTTGGTGATTAATCAACCCCTAACTTTTTACACTTTCCAGAGGTAAGAGTGGGCATAAAAAGTCCAATCTTCCTTTAAAAAATACTTTTTGTATTAAATAACCATGATATACAGTGTTAAAAAATGTTGATAGTTGGGGCTGGTGAGGTGGCACTAGAGATAAGGTGTCTGCCTTGCCAGTGCTAGCCAAGGAAGGACTGCAGTTAGATCCCTCAGTGTCCCATATGGTCCCCCCAAGCCAGGGGCAATTTCTGAGCACTTAGCCATGAGTAACCCCTGAGCATCAAATGGATGTGGCCAAAAAAAAAAAACAAAAAAAATTGTTGTTAGTTAAGTTTTGGTTACACAGTGTTCCAATATCCATCCCTTCACAATTTTTCATTTTGCTCTATCAATTTTCCCAGTAACCCTCCCCTCCACCCAAGACTTTCTTTATGGAAAACACTTTTCTTCTCCCTCTTAGTTAGACTCTGTGGTTTATGAGACTGTTACTGAAACAATATCATGCATAATATTTTTTTCTGTCCAGAATTCCAAAATAATCACTTCCAACTATTATTGTCATAATGGTTCCTTATCTGTCTTAAATACAGTTCCTTCCATCATTTCTATTGTTTTTGGATATTATTTCCATATTATTTTTTAAATATCTTGGAGCTGAGTGGGATCATTCTATGTTTGTCCCTTCGCTAACTCATTTTATTCAGCATTGTAATCTTCATGCAACTATTATTGACATATGGTTTCTTTTCTATCTTAACCACAATTTACCCCCATTGTTTCAATTGTCTTTAGATATTTTTATTATACTATTTTTTAATATCTTCAGTGGGATCATTTTATGTTTATCTCTAACTCATTTTACTCAGCATCATAATCTCCATGTCTATCTATGTATAGCAAATCTCATGATTTGATCAAAGCTGTTATCCTAACAGCTGCATAATAGTCTATTGTGCAGATGTACCACAGTTTCTTTATCCACTCATTTGTGCTTGAGCTCATCTTTTCTAAGTTTCTGGCCTTTGTGAAGAGTACTTCATTGTACATAAGAGTAAAGATACCTTTCCTGAGTTATGTTTTTGGGCACCTAGTATTATTTCCAGAAGCCATATTGCTAGGTTGAAGCTCAATTTCAGTTTTTTTTGAGGAAAGTTCATAATGTCTTCTGAAAAGATTGGACAGTTGATATTCTTATCATCAATAAATCAGAGTCCCTACTTTCCATATTGGCATCAGCAATGGTTGTACTTATTGATGTATTCTAATCTGTGGTGTGAGATAATATCTCTGTTATTTAACTTGCATCTCCCTGATGATTAATTTTGTGGGGCACCTTTTCATGTGCCTTTTGACCATTGGTATTTCTGATCATTGAAGTTTATTCAGTGGCAACCAGTCCACACTTTAGGGTTCTTCCAAAAGTTAGTCTCATAAACTCAGTGTCATTGAAAAGAGCATGTTATTAGTAAGGAAAAAAACCCTTCTGTTACTTTATCAACAAAATGCTTTAAGGATTTTATGAGTTCTGTGTCAGGTTTCTGAGATGGAGACCAATATATATATATATATATATATATATATAAAATACAATATTTCATAAGGTATTTGGGTATTCTTAGAGTCACTTACCTAAGGTATGGAAAGCTAATTTTTCTGTAATATTTACAAGGCCAGATTAACTAAAAGTAAAAAAAAATGTAGTTTGCTTTATTTTATTTTTGTTTCGTTATAAAAATTTGGAGCTAAAGCACTCATCAAAACACCTTAGTCTTGTGGTTAACACCAAGGTCTTAATGAGATAATTCCGGTGTTCTCTCTATCCTCTTTCCTCCTGTATTTCTGCCTGCTATACTAACACATATTAGGCAAAGTGTGAAACTCAGTAAAAGGCAGAAAACCTTGTTAAAAATTCGTAGATTCAAGGTTCAAATTTTGAAGTAGGTTTTTGAAAAGATAGTTCTTATATTTTCATGGTATATATTTTTGATAAAAGTTTTTTGTTTGTTTGTTTTGGAACTATACCTGGCAGTGTTCCAGGACCATATGGGATTCTGAGGAATCAAATCTGGGTTCGCCACATCAAGGCAAGAGTCCTTCCTACTGTACTATCATTCTGACTCCTTTTTGTTGTAGTTATTAAAGGAAAATACATCACCTAAATGTTGTGTGGAAAAAAAAAACAACTAGACTAATGGAAGATTAACCATGTATAAATAACATTCGATTTAACAATGATTGATAAAAGACATCAAGACTATAATAAAATCAACTAAACAAGATTTACATAAAATAATACTAATAAAAATAAATACACAAATATCACTTATAGACAGATTATTTATTTAGCAATACACACTTAAATAATTTTTTTTTCGGATCAGAATTGCCTTTGATAATCAGCGACCCTGGTGGCGAACCTCCGGGCATCATCTATCTGATCAATTCATCACATCCAAGCACCGGACCCCTCAGAACCGACTCTGGATCCTGACAGAATTATAGCCTCAGGCGATGGTGCAACCGTCTAAGGAAGGCCTCACTGCACAGGGCCCAAGCAGGGAGGCTTCACAGGAGGGAGGTTTTTCTCATCTCGGGTCGACCCCGAAGGGCTGGGGAGGGGATTTCGACCCAATCAAATAAGATCAAGGTGTAGGCAAGGGAGGAGCGCAGGGGTGGGCACACACACTTGCCATGCACACTCACGCTCACACACTCATCATCAACCAACCACACCCCAGGCTGTACTGCCCCAAAATAATTTTATGACTAAATAATATGAATATTTCTGGCATTTCTAGTTGTAAAGCTATCTATGGTCCTTAATTCTGGAAGAGTTCATTAATAATTGAATATGAAGAAATTATAATACACTCTTTTTCTGAATTTAGTTGTAGATGACCAATAGTTTTCAGTTCATATCTCTATTGTACCTGGAACACTTGTATCTGGAACATTTCTACTTGGAGTCAACTTCACTTGTTTTATTGAATACCAGCTATTCTGTTGAGATCTAAAGGAGGATTCTATCCAACAGCCCTAGCTCACAACCTAGCAGAGAGCTTTTCAGACCATGTGAGTGAACCATTTTAGAAGGAGATAATTTTAATTTTAGTGAACTACACAGCTAATGCTATGTGGAACAGAAATAAGCTGTAACTAAACCCTACACAAATTGCAGATTAACATAAAATTATTGTGTTGCTTTAACTAGTTTTGAGAATAATTTTGTTATATAGCAGAAATGGGGTCAAAATCTGATCAAAATCTGATCTGCCTTCCTATGTTCATCACAGCACTATTTACAACAGTCAGAATCTAGAAACATGCCAATGCCCAAGAATAGGTGGCTACAGTGGCTAAAGAAACTGTGGTACATCTGCACAATGGAATACTATTACATCTATTAGGAAAAAATATGTCATGAAAATTTCTTATATGAATGGATATGGTGATTATTATGCTGAGGGAAATGAGTCATAAGGAGAGGGATAGGCATAGAATAATCTTACTCATTCATGAGAGATAAGACAAATAAAAGATAGTAAAGCAATAATATCCAGAAACAATAGAGATAAGGGCCAGGGGGACCAGTCCATGCTAGGAATCTTGCCTAGTAGTGGAACAGTGCAATTATGTAGAGAAGAATTTGTTATGATAATGGTAGCTTGAACTTAGCCCTGGGACATGAACTGGGTTCTGAAAGTGATTTGCATGGTACTCCTTCATTAGCAACAGTCAGTGCAAACCAAAGTACGAAAAAGGAAAAACAAAGTGGGAGAGAGAGTGTGTATGAAAGAAGTAAAATATCTGCAACTGAGTTAGAGCGAGGGTAGAGTGGGATAGAAACTGGGGCATTGATAGTGGGAAATGTGTACTGGTGAAAAATGGTATACACTGTATTACTGAAGCTCAATCAGAAACAATTTTGTAACCGTGATGCTTAACTAAATTAATTAATTAAAGAGTTTTATTGGAAAATATAAATGTCTAAGATTTCTTAAAGTACAAAGCAATTAAAAAAATCAAAGCAAAGGTCAATATTTTCAATAAAGAGCAAATAAAATCCAGATAGATTTGTAAGTGTTTTTTACTAATTAGTGGACATGTTGTTCCAATTTTATGAAAATTTCTCAGAAAAGTGTAAGATTGTTTTCCTACTTACTTTAGAAGTCATGGATAGTTTTAATATTAAATGAATGAAAATCACAGACTATTGTCATTCAAGACCATACATTCAGTAGTTTCAAGGAAAATAAGTTTAAACTAATTAACAATGTATATATTTAAATATGAATAAATCGTGCTCAAGTGTTAGTTATCCAAGAAATTAATGAATAACTTAGAAAAATGTAGAAGCATTCGGTACATTAATGTATATTAAGCTAAAAAGTCAACTTACTCAATAACCTGCAAAATAACCCATTCGATACATACATCACAGAGCCTGAGAAAGAATTAATTTAAATGATTGGAATATTTTAGACAAAATTATATAATTTGCCCTCTATTTGAAATGCACATCTTTTATGACATTGTCTTCTTATGAGTTACACATTTTCTGTCATTTTCTAAACTGTTAAAGTACTAATAGTAGATTTTTAAAATAAATTTTAATTGAATCACATAGAAGTGCCACATAGTTGCAAATTTGTTTATAATTAGGTTTTTGTCATGCAGTGTCCAACATTCATCTTAGATCATTTTAATAAAATAAATATATTTCCAATTTTTTTAAAATTATCTTTTGGACTTTAGAAATAGATTACCTTCTCCTACATACCCTTGTTGCTATATGTAGGAAGTTCCAATTATTTTATTCTAAACTGAGGGTAAACTGACACTTTTTTTATTTTATTTAAACACCTTGATTACATACATGATTGTGTTTGGGTTTCAGTCATGTAAAGTAAACTGACACTTTTCAGATGCTAAATCTTCTATCAAAAATATAGTATTTAAACAATGTACTTCAGAATCAATGTAAAAATTCTTCATGTAGATTATCCTCCACTTATTTTGGGATTTTCGGCCATACCTGGCAATGCTTATGGGTTACTCCTGTTGATCTTAGGGTTCAGTCTAGCAGTGATTGAACCTGTCTCAGCCACATGCAGGGGCAGGATACTACTTATTTTACTATTACTTTAGCCCTAATCATGTCCATTTCTAGGTCAAATTCTCCATTATATACTGTTTTACTCATACTAAGTAGAGAAAATATATAGTTATTGTCTACAATAAATACTTATTTTAAATAAATACTTAGAACAGAAAATCTGCACAAATTCTACTGGACTCATCTGAAATTTTTAAATTCAATACAAGAAAGTAGAGCAACCTCATATAGATAGTCCAAACCTCCTCCCTCACAAAACTTTATAGAGTCATCAAATATTTTTACATTTACTTTTTTATTTTTAAGTATAGTTATAGACGGTTGGCTTTTTCAAAACACAACCATATCCTACTCAACAAGATCTCTTGTTTTTCTTTAATGCTCATGTTTTCATAATTAGATGGTACAAATTCTATTAGAGATTTCTTTGTGTTTTCAACCTTACCTAAGAATTTTAAAAGAATCTTTGTTTTCTAGCAACAACATTTTCTTGACCCATCAGATTTTTTTCCAGGTCCTAAAGAATAGCATTGCTTTTAATGAAAAGTATTATCAAAGATAAAAATCTCAGTGCTAGAAAAACAAAGCATTATTCTCATGGATATTTTGATAGGTAAAGTTATTCCCCAGTTCGATGTTTTAGTAAATGACCCTAAAACAGCTCTCTCTTTTTTATTTTAAACAAAACAAGTTTAATTATATTGTTGCCAAATCACCTTACATTTAAATTCTTCCTATTGAAACTTGTAGAGAGACCCTGGAAAATCAATTTCATGCGAATTTCAGTCAAAAACAAAATGCAGCTTGAAAATAAACTATTGCACCTGCTCAGATCCATCAAGGATTCATTAACAAAAAAAAAAAAAAAAAAAAAAAAAGATGATCCAGCATTTTTTTTTCTTCAAAAGAACCCTATTAACAACTCCAAGGCTAGATAACTGGGATAAGAACCTATAGATCCAACTTTGCAGAGGTAAGTATCAGGAGCAGGGTGTGTGTGTGTGTGTGTGTGTGTGTGTGTGTGTGTGTGTGTGTGTGTGTGTGTGTGTGTGTGTGTGTGTGTGTGTGTGTGTGTGTGTGTGTGTGTGTGTGTGTATGTGTGTTTGTGTGTGTGATCGCCCATACTCATCTACTCTGACTGTGCAACTTTCTTCCTGTATTGGATGAGTGCATTCCATTTTGGTAGGGGTTGTCTACACTGCAACATGGAATGAATGATTTTTTTTTAGGCATACCCAGAGGTGCTCAGGAGTTTATCTTGGCTCTGCACTCAAGGAATTAAGCCTGGGGTGCTCAGGGAACCATTAGGGATGCTATGAATTGACCTCTGGCTGCATGCAAGGTAAGTGTAGTTAGTACCTGCTGTACCATACACACAGCCCCAGGGGATGAATGTGGTCTTTCCTCTGTGTTCCTGGTCCTCTTTTTTTGCTCTCTCTGGAGCAAACTTTCTTTCCTGTCATTTCTCCTCAATAAACATTTTTACTTCACTCTTTTTTCTAGAAATTATTTTCTTCAAATATAGATGGTGAGTCTGGAGCCTGATAAACCAGATTGGAGGAAATTTAATATACATGCTGTGCAGGAATTAGCTAAATTTTTGTAAGTCTGAAATCCCAGAGATTTCACCAGCAAGCTTGTAGTGGAAAGTGGCTTCATGCCCTCTATTGTTCCTGACTCCCCACATACATATATGAAAGCAAATTTATGTTCTCTGTAACATTTTAGCTTCTATCTTTAGTTGCAATTATGCTGCTGTCCACCAAGATTTTGCATTATCCTGATCACAATGAGAGTGGTAAAAGAAATTTCAATAACTCCGAGGGTTAGTTATTTTCTTGATAATACTGGATATCTTAATAATACTCTAGCAAACTCTGGAAAATTATTAGGCTTAATATGATATTTATAAGGTAGCTGGAACGAGATTGATATGCAAAAACAAAGTTATAAATCTTTTTTCCAGTTTTTTTATTGTAAGAATTTATTCAAGAGACAAAATTGATTAACATAATGAGGTAAACTAACATAACATAATATAGAAATAACATAACATATAATTGATATAATAATAATACATGTAAGTCAAAGAAAGTTTCTGATTAAAAAACACAAATTTTTTCCATAATGGCTTACATATCTTTCACAGTAATATTTTAGGTACATATTAATATTGAATCAGGGGAATATCCATCACCAAATATGTCCTCCCACCATTCCAGGTCCCTTTCTACAACCAATATACCCCACCATCACCCCCCGGGCTGCTAGAGTAGGTGGACCCCTTTTTGTTTGGCTTACTATTAGTGATCACATATCTGTTTGGTCCTGGAACCCTCCTTTGTTTCCCCTCTATTTAAGAGGCAGAGCTAGATAAATCGAGGTATATTGTTTTGTTTTAAGGAAAGAAAAGCAATAGATTAGGGCACAAAATAAGAGAGAAAAAAAAAGTTAAAAGTCAAATACGCTGAAAATGGGTGGAGTCCCTCTAGAGGCTTCCAACCTCAGTTTGAGAGTGGATGTGAAAAAGGTAATTGAAACACCACACAATACAGAAAAAATATCAAATTAAATAACCAGTGAGCACTACAGAAATAAAGACAGGCACCACACAATAGTCTCTGTTCTGAAATCAAATCATGCTCGAGTGCAAAAAGAAAGAGAAAGACAAGACAAAATAAAATAATAGTGGAGACATCAACCTTAATCTCCACACCAAATTAAAGACGTCAAAAAAAATCAATCAATCGATAAATAAACATGTGGAAAAATGATTGTTTTGTGCTTTTTTTTTTCCTTTTCTTTTCCCCCCTGCATAGGCACAGTAACTATTGGGGATATTGTAGAGGGAATTCCCTCTGAAGTATACTGTCATGGGATTAACTCTAGACTCCTTGCATGATCATTTACTCTCCCCTTGTTGCTTTCGTGGTGTGTGGAAGACTTCTGCTTTGTCTTGGATGGTAAAATCAGACCTCTGTATCTAGAGATATTGGTGGCTGTGCAGCTCAGGGAATGGAGCTTATGAAGTCTTTCTTTGTGGTTCTAGCAGTTCTGCTTCTTCAGTGTCATTTCCATCTTCTGTAGTTGGTGTTCTCGGTCGTTATGTTGCTCCTAGAATGGAGCCTGGGAAAAAGTCTTTCATTATGTTTCCAGAAGACCCGTTCAGTTGCGGTTGTCTCAGTCAGACCTCTGGAATTGGAGCTCTTGTTTGTTGAACAGATCGTATACCAAAAGCTAGGCTAGAGCTTTTTGTTGCTGTTGTTGTTGTTGTTGGTCCCTGGATGCATACTGTCCAGTCTTGGTTGCAACAAACAGTCGTCTGTATATAGCGATCTTGGCTTTTGCACAGATCAAAGGGTGACATGTCTTCTGATTTTGTCTTATTGATAGCTGATGAGGAAGGACAACTTGCTCTTAGATCAATTTGTTCCCATTTCCTCATTGTCAGGTTATCAATTTAGAACTGGCACATGTTGGTGTCAGAGCAGCATTGTAAATGCCCTGGAGGGGATTTGGTTCCTGGAGTTGTTGTGGAGAACTCTGTCGTTTCTATGTCTGGGATCCAGGAGTTAAGGATGAACGGTCAGTGTCTAGTTCCCTGGAGCCTAGGTTGTTTCCACATGACATACATTCAGGGTGGGAGATGTCCCTGTGTAGTAAACAAGTATGAGTTCTTATCCCTAGTAGATAAGAGCTTGTTTTTATATGTACAATTTCCCCTTTGTTTAATATGTCTTTGCAGGAGTGGTGCTACATTATATTGATGGTGGATTTGGGGGGTGGAGAGAAAAGAAAACAGACTCCCAACAAAAACTAAGAATATATATGCTTACACATATCTAAAGGAAAAAATTTCTTTTTTTAAAAAAAAAGAAGATTAAATAAAAGACGTAATTAAAGGGATAAAGTGGGGCCAGGAGAGATAGCATGGAGACCAGGCGTCTGTCCTTTCTGTAGAAGGGCGGTGGCTCAGAACCCGGCATCCCATATGGTCCCCCGTGCCCACCAGGGACGTTCTCCAAGCATATAGCCAGGAGCACCTCCGAGCGCTGCCAGGAGTGATCCAAAAGAAGCAAAAACAAATCAAATCAAATAAAAAAACTAAAACAAGACAAAACAAAGAAACAAAAGAAACTAACAAGAATAAAAAAGAAAAGAAAAAAGGAAAAAAAGAAAAATGGGAGAAAGTGATACAGGAGATCACTTTACATTTGGGGAGAAATAGGATAAGAGGTAGTGTTTTATAGGTCTATACTTATGATGAAAGTTTAGGCTTCCCCATTGTCTTTTGAGATTTCCTTGTGAGGTGTAAGGTCCAGGCAGGGTGGTCTTGGGTAGAGTTCTTGTAGTAGAGGTCCTTTGAAGCTAGTTCCGATATCAAGCCACAGTCCACATTAGGGAAAGGTGATTAGGAGGGCCACACTGCATGAGTCTGTCGGGGTGCAAAGTTATAAATCTTAAAGTATATCTTTATATGATTATTTTCAAATTTTCTTATTATAAGCTAGAAATACTTCATTTCTGAAAGTTTCTTTAAAGTCCGTTTGACATTAAAAATGAATAAAATGGAAGTATGTGATATAATTATATAGAAAGTTAATCTTATGGTTTTTATGTTTTTAACCTTTGACGTATATGTAACATTAAGCTTATCACAAATAATATTTATTTTTATATCTTAGTACATGTAAGTAATAGCTATGATTTTTCTTTAAGTACTAAGCAATAATATATCAATCATATTTTGTTACCATAGAATGCATCACAAGCATTTTTCTTTTTCTTTAAAAACATTGGTTTGTTTTTGTTTTTGTTTTTGGGGTACACCCGACAGCACTCAGGGGTTACTCCTGGCATAGTGCTCAAAAATCACTCCTGGCAGGCTCAGGGGACCATATGGGATGCTGGGGATCGAACTGGGGTCCAACCCGGGTTGGGCGTGTTCAAGGCAAATGCCCTACTTCTGTGCTATCACTCCAGCCCCTCTTTAAAATTTTGTATTGATTAAATTCTGTCTTATAATATTGTTAATAATGGTTCCATACATAAAAGTTCAAGACCCATCATTAGTGTACATCCCTTTCTCCCACACCAACTTAATTATTCTGTTAATTGCCTTGGACTTGTTGCTACCTTGCTGTGTCTTTTAACCACTGCATGTGAGTATTATAATTCTATATTTATCTCTTTCTTTTCTACTTCACTCAGCATAAAATCCTCTGGTTTTACCCATGTTGCTGCATATTTCATTCCTTTGTAGAGCTGCATAATATTCTATTGAGTATATATGTATATATATCACAATTTCTGATCCATTTATTATAGTTGAACATGTTTTTCCATATCTTTGCTATTTTAGTAAGCATGGCAGTGAACATAGATATGCATATATCTTTTCAAATTAATGATTTTGTGCTAAGAAGTGGTATTCCTGTGTTGTGTGGTGTTCCGTCTCCAGTTTTTTAGATAGGTCTCCATACACAAGCACTTCTTTTTATGCGTTTTCAAGTTTCCTGAAATGGCTTTGATTCATACTTTTTGCATTGGCTAAATTGGATCTAAATTTTATGTTGATTTTGAATCTGCTCCAAATTTGTTGATATTTTCATTGTAGTTCACAGAAGGACAAAACCTTGGCTGGAAACACAAACACTTATCTTGTTTTATTGGCTAAAACGTGTAATATGATCAGAAACAACGTTAGTTGTATGTGGAAAATATATTCTGTCACTTTCTGTTCTGCAGAGCATGTGGTACTAAAGAATAAAGAGAAGAATGCAATATTTAAATTGTCTCCAGTTCTAAAATATAAGCAACTATAGGAATAGTTTAGCCTCTGGCAATCATGTAAATTTAAAGCTGGGAAATTCATTTGATTGGAAGATGACAGTTCAATTTATAAATGATTCTGACCCCAATAATTGGTCATTTGAAAAGAAACAAATTTAAATACATATTTCACTTTATATTCAAAGAAATTTTAGTAACTATATATTTAAATGTTAAAAATAATGGTTATAATAATTCAAGAAATTGGGGTTTAGGATAGAACATTTAAACAAAAAAGTAATACTGATTTAAAAGAATGTTGCACTGGTGAAGGGGGAGTGTTCATTTTTTTATAAATAAAACCCAATTGCAAACATGTTTGTAGTCTTGGTGCTTAAATAAAAATATTTAAAAATAAATTAAAGAAAAACACTGAATTAAAGTTAAAAATTTTTACATATTTTTGTCAATAAACATTTTGGGAACATATTGTGTTATTCTCATTTTATAATATCAGAGGAACTTTATAAAAAGAAATACAGCAATATATTATAAAAGTTGGCACTTTAACCATTGTTCAGTTTGCTAAATGCCGCTGTGCAACAATTATTATCTATTCAGTACACTTCATTTTGCAAGACTGAAATTCTGCACTCATTAAATAACTTACCACTTGGCTTCTAGAAACCAGTATTCCACATTTTTTTTGTTTCTATTGACTATGAGAAGTATTTCATTTGAATATAAACAAAAATATTTATTTATTTTTTGGCTGGATTATTTCACTAAGCATAATGTCCCCCAAATTCATCTCTTTTAGCATGTATCAGAATTTCCATTTTAAGGCTTATTTTTGAATAATAACCAATTAAATGCATATTCCCCATTCTGTTTATTCATACCTATTTCCATGACCAACTGGCTTGCTCTATCTCTAGTTGTTATGAATGAGGCAGCTATGAAAACAAGTGTATAAATATTTTTCTTAGTGATATTTTGTGCATATAAATTTTTTAGATAATAATGGTTTAAAACACTGTTAAGTTTTAGATGTACAGTATCATGAGCTTGACAACTGTATTGCTACTGCCAAATATTTATTTACTTATTTACCACCTTCCAATTGTTCCCTTCTAAGTCTGTCCTACGTCCCAGCTTCTTTCTCTTTGATAACCAACATTCTGTTGTCAAAGTCTAAGGAAGTATTTTTTCTTTTTTTTTTTTTTTTGAGCAGAAATGAGAATAGCTTTATGAGCTCCCCCATACAATTCCATTGCATTTTACACTTGAGAGATGAGAATTTAAAAGTTTTAGTAGTTCAAGGTACACAGATAATAGTTTGATACCCAACTTTTAGTTTCTTTTTTTTTTATTTTGTTTGCTTTCTTGCATGTTTTGTCTTTTTATATTCCACACTCCAGTGAAACATACCATATGTTTTTCTTCTTCAGATTTATTTGCCTTGATTTTCCATGTTACAAAAGGCAAGACCTCTCTCTCACTCTCTTTTTAAAATGTTGAGAGTTTAGTTATGTTCATGGTTTGCATGGACACTTAAGTTGGGTTCTTATTTGGGATTCTGATTACAGTGCAATAAACATAGGAATGAATGATGTATCTTTTGTGTTTGGTCTTTCCATATGCTTAAAAAATACCAAGAAGATAAATCACTGGAATAGATTATAATCTGTTTTAAATATGTGGGGAGGGGAACCTTCCAAATGAATGTTTTATTTGCACATCACCAATATATTTTAGTATATGTAGATTGGAAGTGAAATCTAAATATTGTTTTTATTTGAATTTCCAAAATGATTAGTAAAAAGAATATATTTTCATGAGTCTGTTGGCCATCTGCATAATGTTTTTGATAAAATGAGTAATTTCCTCTTATGTACACATGAAAACTATTATGCTAAGTGAAATAAGTCAGAGTGAGAGAGAGACAGAAAATAGTCTCACTCCTCTGTGGAATTTAAGAAAAATAAAAGACAGTATGGTTATAATACCCATGGACAATAGAGATGAGGAAAGACAAGTCCACTATATGAAGCTTACCACAAAGAGTGGTGAATGCACTTAGAGAAATAACTACACTAACAACTAACTATGACAATGGTAGTGAGAGAAAGAGAATGCCTGTCTCAAAGATAGGCACGAGTTGGGGGAAGATGGACATGGGGCATAGGTGGTGAGAAGGTTACACTGATGAGGGGGTGTACTTTTTATGACTGAAACCCAACTACAAACATGTTTGTAATTATGGTGCTTAAATAAAAATATTATAATAAACAGAACAAAAAAGGAAGAAAGGAGAGTTTAATTTGCTAATCAAAGCAAAATAGCTAACTTAGGCGAATAAATAATCTGAGAAAATAATTTTTATACATGGATGGATTTGAAGAAAAGTATGGTGAATGAAATCAGTTATAAGGAAGGGGATAGAAAGAATAATCTCACTCATTTATAAAATACAAAAATAAAAGATAGCATGGTAATAATATTCAGAGACAATAGTCACAAAGATCAGGAGGACCAGTCTATGGTAGGAAGCTTGCCACAAAGGTGTGGCATGTGCAGAGAAGGTACCAACTACTATAACATTGATAGATGGAAATGATAACTCTGGACAAGAACTGGGTGCTGAAAGGAGAAGTAATATCCATGATATCTCTCCAGCAACTAATATTCCAAATCAACAGGAGAAAAAGAAGAGATAAAGAGAAAAAAAGAGAGAAAAAGAAGAAAAATGTCTGCCATAGATGCAGGAAAGGAGTTGGAGGACTAGGGAAACTGGGGACAGAGGTGGCAGAAAATGTACACTGGTGAAGGAGTGGGTGCAGTAACATTATATGACTGAAATTCAGTTATGAAAAACTTTGTAATTGTGTATGTTATGGTGATTAAATTAGAATTATAAAAAGAATTTAAAATTTTTTTAAATTATAAAAAGATAATATGTATTTTTGAATCTGTACTTTGATTTGCTTATTTATAAAAGTGAGGTAAAAAGTCAGTTTCAGTTTTTTTTTTTGTTTTTTTTTTTTTTTTTTGGTTTTGGGTCACACCCGGCAGTGCTCAGGAGTTACTCCTGGTTGTCTGCTCAGAAATAGCTCCTGGCAGGCATGGGGGACTATATGGGACACCGGGATTTGAACCAACCACCTTTGGTCCTGGATCGGCTGCTTGCAAGGCAAACACCGCTGTGCTATCTCTCTGGGCCCTTCTTTACTATTCTTAGGTCTTTCAATGGTCTCATAGTTTTCAGAGTATAGATAAGTCACTTTCTTGGTAAAATTTATTTATTTGTGTCTTAATGTTTTTGCTAGACTTTAAAATAGAATTGTCTGCATTTTTATCTAAGAGTTGATTATATACACAAAGCAGTATATGTTCTATTTATTTGATATGGTGTTTTTGTAGTAGAATATTGAGGATGTTCAAAGCAATGAGAATACTCTATCTGATTTTATACTTAATCTGTATCATTATATACTCTTGCAAATTCTTAAAATGCACAATACCAGAACTGAATTCATTGGATTTTGTGTGATCATGGTATGTCAGCCCAGATTTCTTCCTGGATAAAAACAATCCACCATTCTTGTCAGTGATATTGACAATAGGATAGAATCGATCATGTAGGTAAAAATTTTCTGGCTTTTTTCTCAATTTTATTGTACAGCTAAAATAGGCTTGTAAAATTATTATACTTGGATTCCTTTCCCAGAGGTGCTAATATTAGAACTTAAAAACATACTAATTCTAGAAAGATAGAACAGTGATAGAACTTACCAAACAAAGCACATATTGATGCTCTGACTTCACATGGAAATTCAAATAAAAACCCGGCCTAAGTCATCCAGTAGTGAGAGTTCTGAATATATAAAGCTCAACAATTAATAAAAATATTTATTTACAAAAGAAAGTTTAAAAATAGTTGTAACTTATTAAAACTAAAGGGAGTATATTTATAAAAAATAAAAACTGTCTCTGTATTTTTAGAAACAATTTATTGATGGCTAAAATGTACACTAAATATTTTTTAGTATCCTCTACATTTAAATTTTAGGTGGGTAATAAAATTTTAGGTGGGTGTTTCATTTTTTATTTAGCAATATTTTATATTTTAAAAGTGTATTATTATTTCCAAACTTATATTACAGTCATTAATATTTGTAATTTTAGGGACAGGGAGTTTGCCTTGTATGTTGTAAACCGAGTTTAATCACTAGCATCTCATCTGGTCCTTTGAACCTGACAGAAGTAAGCCCTGAAAATAATCAGGTTTTTCTCCCAAAACAAAACTAAAACAATGCACTGTTATAATCTATTCATTGTAGAGAAATTAAGACTGTTATGACTTGAGTATTTTTTCTCATTTATATTTCATTGACAATATCTTTCGTATGTGATGTAATGACATCAATATCAATCGAGACTGATCTAACATCTGGTTGACTAATTTATTTAGGAGTTCTAATTGATGGAGTTATCAACTTAAGTAAAGGTTTATAATATTTCATAGGAATGTTTATGCTTAATTGAACTAGAACAATATACAAACTAGCAACAAAGCATGGGTATATACTAACCAAATTGTTAGAAATGAACTGGCAATAATATCTATTATTTTACATAACAGTTAATACTTTAAATCCTTGTTAGTGAGTTTAGAACTTACATATAAAGTTATATATTTAGGTATAAGCACTTTAAAATTTAAAGTTAGAATTTGACTTTTATTAGTATAGTTAAGAGTTCTAGAAAATAAAAGTAAATAAAAACTAGACATATAAAGGCATTTATTTTTGTTTTTGTTTTTGGGCCACACTCAGTGATGGTCAGGGATTACTCCTGGCTATGTGCTCAGAAATCACTCCTGACTTAGGGGACCATATGGAATGCCAGGGATCGAACTGAGATATATCCTGGGTCTGCCATGTGCAAGGCAAACAACCTACCGCTGTGCTATTGCTCTGGCCCCATAAAGGCATTTTTTGATTAGTTTATGTTATTATATTGTTTTATTTCCATCAAGTATTTTGCTATTATTGGAGAGAAGCTTGTTATGTGAAGATTAATTCAACTATGGAACTAGAAAGCAGAGTATATTTATGACCACATGACTAGGTAAGAAAGAAGAGGGGTTCCAAACAGTTTTCTATCTGTAGAATATGTGTGAACTTTAAAGGGATAAAAATGATAGATGGAGTAAAAGTTCCCATGAGGGGAAGGTGCATTGGAGTCAAGTCAATCTTGAGAGAAAGGCCAGTGCTAAAAGCTGTAATAGATCTGGAAACTATTACATGGGGAAATAATTCTAATTAAAATCAAAGCATCATTTTTTACCAAGCTGAATCCTAATATGCATGTTGTGATCAGACTCTCAACTTAACTGGCAATATGATTTTTTTCTTTAAGAAAATCAGATAAATTTTAGACTTAAATATATATATAGATATATGATGTCTATGCTTGTGAAAAGGCAAGAAAATATGTCTAGTAATTGAATTTATAAACATGAGCCATAAAATAACTACTATAAATACTTTAAAAATGGAGATAGAATTCTTTAAAAAAATTAAATTATAGATTTAATTAACATATATACACTAAATTTTCTTGATATAATATATGCATTTAAAATTAATTTTACCATCAGCTTAAATAGCAAAAACATAATTATGGAACACCAGGCAAATCAATAAAATTCTTAATTTATGCACATTGGGAACTTAACTATAAACATAAGCAACACATGGAATAGACAAATGATTTAATATGTGTGCAACTGAGGTACCAGAAAAAGGAAATAGTCTCTACTTTTTTCTTTCTCTTTCATTTTTCTGGTGCTGAGATCAAACCTGGGCCTTATATATAAAAAAGACAAGTTCTCTGATGCTAAGCTACATCTGAATGAAATAGGACAGAATATAAAAGAAGGAGTACTTCAAATATGACTAAAGATTTTCTAAAATAGATAATAGCAGCCCAGAGATTCAATAAAGCAGAGTGAACAGTATTGATAAGTTCACTTGTTACAAGTGAAGGTGCTGGTGACATTTCATTGGCTAGAATGGATCAGATGACTTGAAACAAATGGAAAGAGATGCAAAAAAAAGGATTCTGGTGACATCACTGATCTCAATATGTCTGACCAATTTTTATTTTATTTACTGCATAATTTTGAATTAATTTCACTAATGTCTCTTATATCCTTCATCTTTTAAAGAAGTTATTACTTTCATATTAGGTTAACTTTGGTGTTGAAAAAGAAATAGAAATTGGTAGATTTAACAAAAGGGAATTGTTGCTGCTTTTACTTCAGTGGCATATGAATTATGCCATTTTACATCTGATCAGTCATTATCAGAATAAGGTGCAACATTTTTTTCCTTTCTGAATATTTTGTGGTATGGCATTTTGAAATGAGTTATGTAAAAGTTTGTGTGATTATTAATAATTGTGCTATATTCTTTAATATATAGTGATATGTCCAACAATATTTATCAAACAACTATTTATGGTCTGGTTTAGGTTCTAGGGATAAAAGTAGGGATAATAAAGAAAGATTTATAATACCTTAATTTATATACTTGTCCACCTTGATTTGGGACCACTTTGTAGAAAACAAAAGTAAATAAAATGGATTTTATATTCCTGGGTAATAAGCTGGGAAGTAAAATAGTACAATTAAGATCAATTAGAACAGTTGTGGAAGCACCAAGGAGAGTGGGACATGAAGTATAGGAATAGCTGAGAGTTTTGGAGAAAAAAGTAGTTCAAGACTAGCCCTATTTGTAAATAATTTACAGTAATTTGTAAATAAATACCTTGAGGCTGGTATATGTGTGATGGTGGTATATTCAAAAATGACACATTGGCAAATGTAGTGAAAGTAGAATAAATAGTATATGTTGATAAAGAGGAGAGCAGAGGTGAAGTCAGGTTATACATGTCAAGTGCTAAGGAAAGGAAAGGCTGGTACAGTACTACTATTAGTGGCCTTTTCTTTGGCTTACTTAGGACTATGCAAAGAAATTTTAAATTGACAGTAAAACCTGGCTTAGATATTACCAAGATTACTCTTGAGGAAAGTAGATGAAAAGGAGTCTAATATATAAACAATTTCAACAGTGATAAGTGGTTGAAATAATAGAAGAATGATAATGGTAGTTTGGGTTAAGTTTAAAGAGTGGGATTAAATTTCTTTAGTATTTGAATTTGTATTGATGAATATATTGAGATGAATAAGGGACACATTTGGGGCTGGAGATATAGTCCAGTGGTGCTTGCCTTGCATGCAGACGACCCAGAACTTAAGGTGGTTGGTTTGAATCCTGGCGTCCCATATGGTCCCCCGTGCCTGAAAGAAGCTATTTCTGAGCAGATAGCCAGGAGTAACCCCTGAGTGCTGCTGGGAGTGGCCCAAAAACCAAAAAAAAAAAAAAAAAAAAGGTGGGGGGGACACATGTAAGAGTTTGGTTGGAATAATTATAATGTTAGAACTTCATGTTTGGGGTAGAGGAGGAATTGGAAACTTTAGATTGAGTTCATTAACTTTGAGATGACTATTATGTACTGAAGAAGGATGGCCAGGAGATAATTACAAAAAGGATTGGGAATCATGTTAGGGGCTTACAGTATTATTGAAAGATTTTTTTCTAAGAAGTTATAAAATTACTCTAATTATAAAAATAAATAGAAAAATAGACACTATTGTTAAGGGTAAATACAATAATATTTAGAATACTTATACTTTGTAGTGGTATTTTAACTACTTAATATAAAGATTAAAGTATAAAATACTGAAAATAACTAAGTTATTAAAAGTATACACCATTTAAAATGATGAATTGTGACATCAAATTCATAAAATGGAGAACAGTAAGTCTTTTTTCACAATATTGAAGATCGGTAAGCAGTTTTATTTTATTTTATTTTAGTTTAGTTTTAGTTTTAGGGCTACCACTGGTGGCAATCAGAGATTATTCCTGGCTCTGTGCTCAGAAATTGCTCCTGGCTTGGGTGACCATATGAGATGAAGGGGATCAAACCCGGGTTCAACCCCAGGTACTATCACTCAGGCCTTCAATAAGTAATTATTATGTAATCTTTATGTTACCCACAAAGGGAAGGTTCAAACACAAGGGAGGATACTAAGGAAGAAATGCACAAGCTACTAATAAATTCAGAAAACAGTAAGATTTCTATCATTTTTTCACCATAAATAGCCTAACTTCTCCAATTTGAGTCAGAGCACTTAAATTAAGGACCCCCAAATATGTGCTGCTTATGACTGATATTATCTTTAGGAGCACATTGGTTCAAAATAGAGGTGTGGAAAAATATATAGGCATGTCTACTTTGAGAACAGGGATACATTCTAAGAAATGCCATTAGATCATTATATAACATCGTGAGTCAAGTTACAGAAATAAATTGTAATTTGAGACCACTATCGTATATAAGTCATTTATCAAAGTATTGTTAAAAACATTCACTATGATAAAGTTTATGCAATTGAAAATCAAAGGAATAAAAATGAATATACTTTATAAAACACAACAGAAAAGTAACAATTAAATTTAAGGTGATCATCATAACACAAAAATATAAATTTTCAAGGAGAAAATCATAGTAAAATATAGGTACCTAACTTCAGAATACATAAATCAATTAAGCAAATACCAATATATATAAAAGGAGAAATAGATGGTAATAAGGTATGGTACTTTGTTCTTGAAATATGTTACTTCCAACCCATAAATTTAAATCATTAGGAAGCATATGTTATGTACTTTGGACCAAGTGGATATTTTAATATAAAACATTTCATCCAAAAACAATATGGTGTGTGTATATGTGTGTGTTTATATTTTTGAAACACACATAAACATTCTCTGGGATATATTATATGTCACAAACCTAATCTTAAAAACCTAATCTTAAAAAATTTCAAAAGACTGAAATCAAACTAAGTATATTTTTGAATACAGTAAGAAATGATACTGATTCTAGACATTCGTAAATGAAGGGAAACTAAAATAGTCAAACACATGAAAATGAAATACATTCCTAAATAACAATATGGGTTTCTTTGTTTGTAGTGGTGAGGATTGGCTATAAAGCAGATGTATGTTTATAAAGCAGTATGTATAGATCAGAGAGCAGAGGTAAAGAAAGTCTGGACTCTTAAAGGATCCTCATAAATGAAGGTTTGAAGAATACCGTTTAATTGTTAAAGGGTATGTGACTATCACTTAAAAGCTACACAGAATCTTATCAAGCTGAGAGAAAATTAGACTTACAGAATCTATAAAGCTAAATTTATAGAAATAGTGTTTACAATGGCATGGAGAGATATTGATTAAGGGTAGTTATAAGTTCTTGATATTAGACCTATTGCATATTGTTTAAAGTTAAAAATATTTAGTTGCTATGAGGTACCACCTCACACCCCAGAGATTGGCACACATCAAAAAGAATGAGAACAAGCAATGTTGGCGGGGATGTGGAGAGAAAGGAATTCTTATCCACTGCTGGTGGGAATGCCGTCTAGTTCAACCTTTATGGAAAGCAATATGAAGATTCTTCCAAAAACTGGAAATCTAGCTCCCATACGACCCAGCTATACCACTCCTAGGAATATACCCTAGGAACATAAAAATACAATACAAAAATCCCTTCCTTACACCTATATTCATTGCAGCACTATTTACCATAGCAAGACTCTGGAAACAGCCAAGATACCCTTCAACAGATGAATGGCTAAAGAAACTGTGGTACATATACACAATGGAATATTATGCAACTGTCAGAAGAGATGAAGTCATGAAATTTTCCTATACATGGATGTACATGGAATCTATTATGCTGAGTGAAATAAGTCAGAGAGAGAGAGAGAGAGAGAGAGAGAGAGAGAGAGACCATTCTCACTCATCTATGGGTTTTAAGAAAATGAAAGACATTCTTGCAATAATAACTTTCAGACACAAAAGAGAAAAGAGCTGGAAGTTACAGCTCACCTCAGGAAGCTCACCACAAACAGGGATGAGTTTAGTTAGAGAAATAACTACATTTTGAACTATCAAAATAATGAGAATGTACGAGGGAATTAGAAAGCCTGTCTATAGTACAGGCGGGGGTTGGGTGGGGAGGAGGGAGATTTGGGACATTGGTGATGGGAATGTTGCACTGGTGATGGGTGGTGTTCTTTACATGACTGAAACCCAAACACAATCATGTATGTAATAAAGTTGTTTAAATAAAAGAAATTAAAAAAGAAACAAACAAACAAACAAAAAAAAAACATTCCCTCAAAAAAAATTTAGTTGTGTGGCCAGAGAGGTGGTGCTAGATGTAAGGTGTCTGCCTTGCAAGCGCTAGCCAAGGAAGGACCGTGGTTGGACCCCCAGCGTATCATATGGTCCCCCCAAGCCAGGGGCAATTTCTGAACTCTTAGCCAGGAGTAACCCCTGAGCATCAAACGGGTGTGACCCAAAAAACCAAAAAAAAAAAAAAATTTAGTTGCTAAGCTCTCCCTTTCCTCATCTTCATTTCTCTTCCACTCTCCTCCTTTCCCCCTTTTACTCAGGCCCTTCCCCCCTTCGTTTCCTCTCCCCTCCTATTCCCCTCTGCTCCTTTCACTGTTCTCCCTTGCCTTGCCTTGCCTTCTCTTCTTCCCTGCCCTCCCCAAAAAGGAGAAAAAAAAAAGAAAAATATATTTAGTTGTTAGTAGAGTCAGTCCTTAATGTTTCTACAAACAAGAATTATGTGATAAGAAAAGTATTAATCTTGTCGTTAGTCATTTCACAACTGGCATTTATGAAATTAAAATGTGGTGAACTTTAAATTGACACAATGTTTCACTTTAAATAAATCTGGAAGTCTGAAAAATAATGAAATTATAAAGGTGTTGTGAAGAAGATAGAGGAAATTCTCATTTAACATAATGAATAAGTTCTTAAAATAACCTTAGCACCAAGAGAAGTGGGAAAAAACTTCTTCACGTTATATAGGCTTTTGTAGTTTTGACTAGCATTGCTTTTTGTTTTCTCATTACATATGAAACAACTCTGATGGAAATATTATCAGTCAAGAAAGGAGGAAGAATATATTCTAACAGGGAAATAAGATAATTCAGATAAAATAAGAATTGAACTTTTTTTTAAAGATTGAATTTTGATGGTGGAGAGAGTGTTGGGAGTGACCCTGACTCACTGTATATATGAAATTCTACTATGAATTTCAGAAATACTCTGTATTACAGTGGTTTCAATAAAATAAAATTTTAAAAAATATTGGATTTTGACCAGTTGTTCAACTACCTAGAAGACACTCATTGACAACAGGACCAGAATTAAGAGTTGTATAAAATTGCCCATTGAAGGGGTAAGTGCTTATACATTACTTGCTGGACTTCATTATAGATATGTGGAGGGCAGAACTACTGGTAACTCGGTACCCAGAAACCCTTAGTATTTGCTGATATGCCATTGATAAAAGAAAGCCTGGATTGGCAATTGGAGTGGGTTCCAGATAGAACAGGTGTCATAGGGTGAAGAAACTTTGCCCACCAAACATTTACAATCTGAGCAAGAAAATAAAACCAGGAGGAAAAGTAATTGGTCATTTAGGAAGGGGATCATCATCAAGGAAACTATTTTAGAAATTCAAACTTCACTGAAATAAATGTTTATTACATATTTCTCAGTGCTCATTTTTTGAGAAGTGATAGATAAATTTCAATGGCAAAGAGTTCCTGTGCTTGCTTTAATCTAGACACTATCAGTTCATTTTTTTTCCATTGGAAGAGAATAAAAATAGATGTAAAATTATGCTTATTGGTTGTTTACTGCTATTTCCTTATGACTAGAAAATTTCCAGCAAATAGTACACAATTAATAGTTGCTTAATATTCAATAGGAATATTTGATAGGAGTTGAGTTTAGATGGTTTCATTTCAAATCCTGAAACTTCAGTGATACTATGTTGTTACCTTTTACATAGCATATCAGAACTGCACATTTGGTCACAAGGTATTTTGTTTTGTGACCTCGGTCAACTTTTGTCACAATTTAAGCATTCAATATAGTGAAGGATTTGTATGTTCTAAAGCTACTTGAGTTAAATGTTAAAGGCTGAAATTTAATAAATTAACATTTATTATCTTGCAAAATAATTCACTCAGTAAATTTAAACTTAAAATATATTTTAAATAATAATTGAATGATTATAAACCAATATATGTTCACCATAGAAAATATAGGAAACAGAAAAGTAAAAAGAATACAGTTCCATTTTAATCCTATCATCTAGTGACAATTGATTTTGATCAATTTGGGACCTTTTCTCTTGGCTTGTAATTATCAGGCTATGGTTCTGAAATTTATCACTATAATTATAATATAACCACTGCATTGTCTGTGCACACAAGGGCATGCTATCTCACTTAAACTTCACAACCAATTTACATTTTATAAAGAAGAAAAATGAATCTTAGAAATCGAGCCACTTTCTCAAGGCTGAAAGTACAGCCATATTAATGCCATTTAATTCACCCCTCTGATTTCAAGTGCTATTAAGTCTAATTTTCTCTCAGGTTGATAAGGGTCTGTTCAGCTTTTAAGTGTCTGTCATACACCCTTTAACAATTAAACATTCTTCTTGAAAGCCTTCATTGATTGAGGCCCTTTGAAAATTCCAAGATGTTCTTTGCCACTGCTCTCTGATCTGCACGTCCTGCTTGTAAACATACATTTGCTTCATGGGTTTATTGTTCCTTTTGACAAGTCCCAAGCTCAAGGGAAAAAAAAGTTTATTTAGATTTTCCCCAAAGAATCTTGACACATGCTTAACAGGATGGAGGAGTTAAATAAAAATGGTCAATTGGTAAATTCTCCTATATCATACACTTTATGCTTTGTTTCAACCTATTTATTCTCTTCCCAGGATTGAGGACTCAATGTAAGGCAAACTAAATAAGGAACAGTACAAGATTTTTTTTGTATTTAACAACGTTTTTTGTTTTTGTTTTTTTTTTTTAATTTTTTTTTTTTGGGCCACACCCGGTGACGCTCAGGGGTTACTCCTGGCTATGCGCTCAGAAGTCGCTCCTGGCTTGGGGGACCATATGGGACGCCGGGGGATCGAACCGCGGTCCGTCTCCTAGGCTAGCGCAGGTAAGGCAGGCACCTTACCTCGAGCGCCACCGCCCGGCCCCTGTATTTAACAACGTTTTAAGACTTTAAGAAACAGCACTTAAAAGCAGAGATAGAAGATTATTGTAGGCTTGGTTTGGGTATTTAACATATTGTGTGGATAATGACAGTGGTCAATTCTTAACAGCATCCATCTTTTTCTCACTGGAGTCTTGTTAGGCTTTTTTTTTTTTTTTTTTTTTTTTTTTTTTTTGCAGTAAGTGATTCTTGTGTTAAAAGGGGAACTAAGTATTCTAATTTTCATTTTCATATTACTTTTGATAGGAAGGAATTATTTTCTAAGATAGACCAATATTTTTAGCACTCTGCCAAAGTTACTATTATGACATATGCTATACTGTTTTTTTTTTTAAACAAAACAAAAGTTCATATATTCAGATATCTGTTAGGAACTAATTTTATTTTTAACCTTTACTCATGCCTTCTTGCTGATCTTTTGTACTACTGCTGTGTTGGCATTAGCTTAGCTATTTATGATTTCTGCATTTCTATTATTATGATTCTTACATGTCCTTATTTAGGTGCAAAAATATCTTTGATCTGTTCTAGAAAAGCTGCTTATTTAAAAACATATCCTTTAATAATTGTTTCTGTGCATATTTTACATCTTAGTAATATAATTACAGGTCAAGGAAAGTAAAAAAATATTATACCCCCTTTCTATTCCATTAAAGGGAGAGTTCATAATTCTTCCAAGAGGAATTGTATCAACTTTGAGAAATAATTCTATCATTTATCATTTAAAATCCACAGTTTATGTCCATGGGCCACAGGAAAATTTATTTGCATTTTAGGTGAGAATGTTGCGCACATTCCTCCTTCATTTTGTATATGCTCTCATATTGCCTTCTTCGTGGTCATATAGTTGAAAATTTGGGTATATTACTTCTCAGCTTATTTTAAAATTAAACAAAAAAAACAAAAACAAAACAAGAAAAGGCACATTCATCTTTTGATTTTATTTTGATAAATTCCACATAAGAATTATTAAATTTATTTGTAAGAGTACATGTTAAGTTTTACTTTCTTCTGCTATTGCTTATCATCCTTGGAAAGCTATATGCATTCTTAGTATACTTGTTTTTATATGACAAATAAGCATTTGAACAATGTTTCTCCACCATGGTGATTTCTTCCACAAGGAAACATTGGTAGTTTGGGGAAGTAGTTTTGTTTTAACTCAGGTGGGAGGAATGTATTTAATGGTTGAAGCCAGGGTGCTAATAAACCTCCACAGGTTTTAATTCTCCTATAAGAATTATCAGATCTAAAATGTCAATAGTGCACATCTATTCTGTGCTGAATCTTGAATGCAAAGGTAGCATAAAGGACAAAGCTTAGATATGCTATATTATATACTACACAATGACAGTATTTTTTTGTTTTGTTTTTGGGCCACACCTGGTGTCACTAAGGGGTTACTCCTGGCTATGCACTCAGAAATAGTTCCTGGCTCGGGGATAGGGGGCATATGGGCTGCCGGGAATTGAACCTAGGTCCATCCTAAGTCAGCTGTGTGCAAGGCAAATGTCCTACCACTGTACTATAGCTCTGGTCCTGTCAATGACAGTATTTTTAAGAGACAAGATGTTTAAGTGTTCTAGAATTAGAATATAAAAAGATACAAAATTTATTAGAATACTTTGAGGCTTGAAAAATATCTGGGAACTATTCTTGACAATATGAAAATATGGTGATGGATGTATTGCCTCCAATACATAAAGCAAAAGGTGATGGCAAGCCAAGTATGGAGAACAATGTTGAGGAAGGCATGCTATGAATAACTAGTGAAAATCCTTTGTAGGAGATCTGATACACAGTTTCAACCTAAAAGAAATCTCAGGATTACTCCCTGGCTTTGTGGACAGGAGTTACACTTGGTAATACCTGGGGAATCATATGGGATGCTATAGAAGATTGAACCAGTTAGGTGCAGGCAAGTCAAGAGCTGTACCAACTCTAGCCCCAGCAAACTATTTTAATTGCTTTCAAAGAAATGATAGGCTAAAGATAAAGTTTATTATAAGGTTGTAAGCAAGTAGAAATCGACTATGACTATCCCAGAGCATGGCAATTTTCTTTGTAATCCTCTCCACAGGCTATATGGGTAGCATGTTGGGATGCTGCAACTGAAATTACTACTTGACTTTTTCTTTTAACTATCTCAGTTCAGATGTTGGTGGTTACCATGAAGGTTCTATTAGTAGTTCGATTTCTAACCTAGCCTTGTACTGCTTGTCTGTCAGCTTGTCATGAATAACTGTATGGACTTGCTCTTTTCTTCAGCTCCATTAATGTTTTGGTGTGCCTGCTCTCTATTTGGTTTGTGATTTTTGTTAGTAATTACAAGCATGCTTTTTGTTTTATTTTTTTTTCACTTTGAAAAAATTCCTTTCAACATTTCTTATAGTACATGTGTAGTGGTAGTGAATTCCATTTGCTTTGTCTATTTGGGAAATCTTTTACTTATCCATTAAAATAATTTTGTGGATTAGAGAATTCTTGGCTAGTACTTTATATTTTAGAGTCCTGATTGTATTTTTTGTTTGTTTGTTTTGTTTTTGGGCTACAGCCGGTGATGCTCAGGAGTTACTCCTGGCTATGTGCTCAGAAATTGCTCCTGGCTTGGCGGACCATATGGGGTGCCTGGGGATTGAACCGTAGTCCTTCCTAGATTAGTGCATGCAAGGTAAATGCCCTAATGCTTGCACCACCACTCTGACCACGTGATTGTATTTTTTACTCTGTTCTAGCTTCTAGATTTTCTTCTCAGTAATTGAGAGTTTGATCTAAATGTTCTTATATTGAATGTGTTTTGCCTTATCAACTTTTTTTTCTTTGTCATTGCTTTGGTAATTGAGCAATGTTGTTTCTTTTATTTATTTTTTTATTTTTATTTTTGGGTCACACCCGGCAGTGCTCAGGGGTTACTCCTGGCTGTCTGCTCAGAAATAGCTCCTGGCAGGCACGGGGGACCATATGGGACACCGGGATTCGAACCAACCACCTTAGGTTCTGGATCAGCTGCTTGCAATGCAAGCACCGCTGTGCTATCTCTCCGGGCCCACAATGTTGTTTCTTTATTCAACAGCTTCCGAGATGTTTATGGTTAGTTGTTTCTTTAGCTGTGGAAAATTCTCCTTTTTTTAATATTTTATTGAAACCATTGTGATTTTCAAATTTCTTCTTAGTTGGGTTTCAGATATACAATATTTCAGGGCCAATCACACCACCAGTGTCAATCTTCTTCCACCAATGTTCCCAGAGAGCATCCCATATCACACCTCCTGACCCCCAACCTGCCAGTAAAACAGCCCTATTTTAAGTTTTGATTATTAAAGGTTAAGTCTCATGGTTTTATTGTTGTTGACTTTGACTTGAGTATTTGGTTCTGCCCTTAACATCACCAAAGAACCTCTATCCCCTGACCCCATCCTTTCATATTTTCATTTCTCCTTCTCCACTCAATTTATTTCATCTTGCTATAATATGGGGCCAAGATTGTTCAAGACAACTCTCATTTAAACCATTGCATTTTTTTATGTAGTTCTTCTGAATACCACATATAAATGATATTATTCTGTATTTATTCTTCTAGCTTACTTCATTTAACATAATATTTTCCAGTTCCATTTATGTTGCAGCAAATTCACTGATTGCATCATTACTTGTAGCTATGTAGTATTCCATTGTGTATGTATTCATATATATGTGTATACATATATATATGTATATATGTATATATATATATATTACATCTACTCATCTGTTGTTGGGTAACTAGATTGATTCCAACTCTTAGCTATTGTATTGAGTGATACAATGAATAATGGTACGCATACATCCTTTTGAATCAGTTTTTTTCTGTCCTGGGGATAGAGCCCCCAAAACAGGATTTCTGGGTCATATGGCAGTTTGATTCTTAGTTAACTGAGAACCCTTCATACTGTTTTTCATAGGGGTTGGGCCAGGCAGCATCCCACTAGCAGTGAATATGAGTTCCTTTCTCACCACATCCCTGCCAACACAAATTGTTTCCAGTATTTTTAATATGTGCCATCCTCAGTAGTGTAGATGATATATCATTGTTGTCTTAATTTGGATTTCACTAGTGATAATATGATGATGAGCATTTTATTTAATTCTCTTTCTCTCATATGTTTTTGGGCCACACCCACCAGTGCTCAGGTGCAACTCCTGACTCTGTACTCAGGAATTACACCTGGCAATGCTTGGGGAAACATGGGATGCTGGAATCTAACTGCTTGTTTCAAGGTAGTACCTTATCCTCGTACTATCGTTCCAGCCCTATTTTTATCTCTCATTCTAGGATACCTTTTGTTCTACGTTTCTCATTCTGATAGAGATTTAAAGTTGTCACAGACTTTAGAATGTTAAAAAATAAAAATTAGGGGCAGAGCGATAGAGGTAGGGTTTTTACCTTGCACCCTGTCACGCCAGGTTTGATCCTTATCATCCCATATGTTTTACCTATGTCTGCAGGAGTATGCCTGAGCATCACTGGATTTGGCTCTAAACACAAATAAGCAAAAAATAAAATAAAAAATAATTGGATTTCAACCCTAAATTTTGCTGATTTCCCCCTTTGAAATATTGAATCTGCTTATTATTCTTTCTGTGGACATCACCATTTTTATGTGTTTCATATCCAGAATTGGTTTGAATATTTTTTAGTAATTTTACTTTCTTTAATGTTGCACTACTTTCCTGAAACTTCCTGTTCATAATAGTTTGTTCTATATTACAGTATGTTTGATTTCTTCTCAGCTATTTTGGTTTAGAACAAGTGTGCAGTACTGTACATATTTGACATATTTCATAAAGCCTTTTCATAACATTAAATTCACAATTCTTTAGAACCCTCATTTGTGCATCATTAATGTTATTTTATGTTTTTTTTTCTCATTTGTAATAGGATTCAACCTTTTTTTGAACTTGAATTATTTTTCTCTTATGGGTGTTACAACTCCAGTTTTGAGTTCTGTTTTTGTTTTGTTGTATATTGGATGGATAGGGAAAGGTCAATTTGTCAAAATCCTCTTTACTCACAATCTTGGGTGAAGGGAGAGGAAGAGTCTGAGTATAAAATCTTTGCTTCAAAATAAGTACTCTATAGCTCTAAGATGAATTTTTTATGTTAGTTGCAACATAGATCTAGAGAGAATCATCTTAAATGAAGTTAGAGAGAAAAGGAAAAATATTAGATTATTACACTTATCTGTGATATATATAAGCAAAGCAAGAAAATAAACAGTGTTAAATAATCATAAAGGCATGTCTTAGATCACAAAACTCAAATTAAAAACTCAAAACTCAAGAAGTGAGAGGAGATGTGGGGACAATGAAGAGATGCGCTAAAGTTAACATGGTGATAGGGGTGGGTACAGTATTATAAACATCAAAACAATAATGTAATCACTATTATGATCATGTTACTTACATTATAATACAAATTACTTACTAATTCCTCTTATTTTAAGTGGAACTTTTTCAATCCTTAGCAAACTCTATGTCCCTAAATCACTCACCATGCCCCATTATAAGCATTTACCGCTGGTGTCACCTTTGTTTAAAGTAGCTTGCCCAGATTTCCAAGAAATGGAGAAATTTTGGGTATTTCCCAGCCATTCTACATCTGTAAAACCATTGAAATTAACTATCTGTTCACAACAGCCATATTAGGAGGTGTCTTGGACTTTTACTCTTTGCAATGAAGTACCACACTGTAATTGTAGGTGTTCCTAAAATCCTGTCCTTCCCATGCTTTTAGTCACAATCTATGTGACCATGACTTTCAGCTTTGGCTGCAGCTCTAATCTAGAGTCAATTCTACCAACATCATGGGCTTTTCTCACCCAGTTAATATTCAGGCGTATGATTTGATCAGTGTTCCCTTGCAAGACACAGATATTAGTTGCCTGATTGTGACTTAACAGGTTCTTTTTCCCTGACTTGGTTTATTACACCATATTTTTTTTGATGGTGGCCCTCTTGTGACTGGTTAGCCTCCTAACTGTGACCCATGTCATACAATTTTTACCTTAGAATACTCAGGAGATCATATAATCTCCAGTCAAAAACTGCTGGTCTAATGTAAAATTGTAATTACTTTCCCAATGTGCTAGTATTTGAATGCCATATTACAAAGTGATTCATGTTTTTATCCATTAATGGTCTGTGAATTTCTTTAATAAAATTCAGATTGAATTCTATAGCTATGTGTTTTGCAGTACTATCTCAACTCAGTACTCCAAGAAAGCTGAAATAAAATTAATTAGATCTTGGGTTCAAAGGAAACATTTACTATAAGCAGATTGCAAAGCATATAGTGAAGACAACATTTCCTACAAACATGAAATTTTATTGTTCTTTTAGATAAAATTTCACATTTCTGAGAAAAGAGTTAGGTGAATCATAGTGTTCATTAAGGTTGGGAGATCTGGGAAAAGATATTTGTATGCTAAGATACCTAGTGTACATGTAGAATGAGCATTTAGGAATAAATTGTGAAATATATTCAGAAAATATGTTTATACATAATATATGTAAGTTCAAAATACTGCATAGGACAATGAAAAGTATAAAATGCTGAAGAGCCGCTATTTAGAATCTAGCAAATTCAGAATTGCTGGTGAAGATGAGATAAGCCAGTAAAATATATGATGGGAGTACTGGGACATAACTATAATAAGAATGAGCTGTATATGTTACATGCAATTTAAGAGGGTATAGATTTCAAAAATTTCATCTAAATATTTTCCTTAATATAAGGGTATTTGGGCATTTTTACTTAATATTATTGGCACGGCTAGAATTAAATGTACAATTTTATTAAATTTCCAGTTTAGTTCATTTGTTATCTTTTTACTACTTATATATTCTTTGGGGATTATTGAGAAATTTTAGTTCAAAATTATCTGCTTTTTCAAGATTATATAGACATTTTTATTTTGTTACTCCAGTATTTTATTTTAGAAAATATAATACTTATTTTATAAATACATATTGACTTTAATTTATATATTTTATAAATTCATAAAATATATGTACATACATTCATATAATTTATACAAATATAATTTTTATTGGAGCTTTGCTTCAATGCTTTTATGCTGCTTCCATTTATAAGGTCTTTTTAACAGTACATTTCTGTTTTTCCTTTTCAAGCCTATATGCTACATTATGGTTAAATGTGGTTATAATTTGTCTTTCAGTAATGTTCTGTGTGTTTCCTTGCTTCAATTTTATTAATTTGAATTTGTTATTTTTTTAAAGTTTGGGAAAAATTAGTTATTATTTTTTCCAATAAGTTTCATCTCTTTATAAATTCTGATCACACACACACACAAGCAGCCACATATAAGGGAACTTTACAGGAACAATATCCTGTGATAGAATTTCAAAATTTTGATTTTGAGTATGTCTATTGCTGTCTATACATGGTCATGGATATTTTCATCCTGTTTGTGTAATATTTAGTTTTATATTATACCATCTAATGTAATTTACTTATCAATATTATAATTTTCATATACAAAAGTTTTAATTAATTTAGCTTTCAAATCTTTATTTCTTGAAAACCACAGTAATAATAGACATTTAAATTACTTTTAATTTAATATATTTAGCAATTCATATTAATTTTGTTTGAATGTTCCTCATTGGCTGCATTTTTCTGCTTTTCTGGTATGTTTCATGTGTTTTGATTGGAAAATAGTTATTGTTAGAATATGTTATTGATTAGGGAATGGTGGATGTTTTCAGTATATTTACTATAGTAGGCCAAATGACAATCCTATCAGGATAGACCTCATGGTTCCCTCTAATATTCCTAGGTGATCTTTACCCAGGCTCTATTGACTCATACACATATAATGACCTAAACTCTGCTTACAAGTCAAATGTGGTGTAAGTCAAAATTAAACTTTTCTGATATATGGTGATTACAAATGCCTGGAGAGTTGAGGCAAAGTGCTCAATGCCCTTCTCTATGCTGCATATCACATGCATTTATTATTTTGGGATAGAAAATCTCATGAGATAAAATGAAAGGCCTGGACCTGATCAGAATTGCGGTTCAAGGGTATACCCACATATCAAATAAACTGCAGCAATTCTAATGGAGGCCTTTTCAAGAAAGAAAATAGGGCCCCTGAGAGCAATTTCATGATGAAAGAAGAAGACTGAAGCAGTCAGCCAGACAAAGTGGACCTAAGGGAGAAAAGGAGTATTGATTCTGGTATTGCTAGGTGATTGAAACCAGAACTCAACCCAGCTCAGTCACACATGTGCTAAAAGTTGAAAGTAGTGGGTGGAAAGATGATGGATATGCCCATGAAGATACATCTTTAATACATGGACAAATATAACTGAGTCAAACAAATTTTCTACTGATACATAATAAAAAAGAATCATAAGCTTTCTTATTATACTGTTTTTGCCCAGATGAATAGTATATAACATAGTAATCAGCTAGATACAATACAAGATCCCCAACAAAACTAATCATATTGCTGGTGTCATTGATAGACAACTGCTCAAAGGGTCATTGTGGCAGCAAAAAGACAAGAAGTCTATTTGCACATGGTCACTCTGTGGGATTAACAGAGCCTGAACTGCAAAGCCATGGTTTCACTAGCCATGGCAGTGTAAGAAAGTTATTGATTAATGCTGTCCCTTTGCAGTTCTGTGGCCTAATTAAAGGGCTCAATTCTAACCCTACTTCCACTCCCACTAGTTAAACATAATGCAGAGAAAGGTTTCTTCTACTCACTTTAAAATTGATGAGGATTTCTGATCTACTAGTTGTAGCAGTGACAGCAAAAACGTTTGCAAGAAAATTCCAAACTTAATGTCTTCTGTGTAGGACTGTGGCATTAAGACTGTATGATCTTTACTCCAAAGCAGTTATTATTTAGTAACCAGATCATTAATTTATGGATATACATCTACATTATTGGAACATCTCAAAATATAATATAATGTAATTACATTTTAAAAAAATCTAAGAATTGAAAGTTTGAACAAAAATTGATATTTGAAATATAAATATCAAGAATAATATCTCTTGTTAAACAGTTAAGCTCTTGATCTAAAAAATTTAATATAAAGTTAAGCAATTTAATAAATCATTGTAAACTTTATTGAGGCTGATTTGTACAAGCTGTAATACAGTATAGGGTAAATTCCATAAATAATCAGTTACTATATACTGTTTTTATTAAGGAATAAAACAATTTTATATAAAGGACTAGATTTAAAAAAAACCATTAATGTACTCTTTCCTATAGTATGTATAGGCACTTAGAACATTAGAATTTTGTTTCAGCAATCTCAGAAGTACAAACTTCTAAAGGAGGAAACAATTCAATTCAATCAGATATACTTTTGGGAGAAGGTGTGATTTGAGCCAGCACTTGGATGGTAGATAGCATTTTGAATAGCACAAATGAAATCATGAGAGCTTATCAGGGAGAGAAAATCTGGAAGGCATGAAGTGGATAAGTGTAGGCATTTTTCAGGATGGGTGGATTATGAGGTGTCTGTAAGAAAGTTGATGAAGGCAAACCTGGGATAAGGGGAACAGAGAGGGGTCGGAGAGATAGATTGGAGGTAAGGTGTTTGCCTTGCATGCAGAAGGTTTGTGGTTCGAATGCCGGCATCCCATGTGGTCCCCCGAGTCTGCCAAGAGCGATTTCTGAGCATAGAGCCAGGAATAATCGCTGAGCGCTTCCAGGTGTGACCCAAAAACAAAAAAAAAAGGTGGGAGGGGCGGAACAGAGAGAATTTTGTTGACAATTAAGGGTGGAAAAGAGACACTGAGTGCTTGTAAGCAGAGAAATAGAATGATCAGTCATTACATTTCTTCATTTCAGAAGATGGGCCTTCTTAGCCTATCACTTAAAGCGCCATGTTCTTACACCAGATTCATACTAAATTAAAAACACATCAAATGCCTGTGTCTCTACTCAGTGGAGTTTAGCATTAGCCCACAAATTACTTATTATTGTTAATTTAATTTTTAATACATATGATTTGTAGCCAGGTACTTGAACATGTTTAGTTCTGTAGCTGAATCCCACCTCAGTCTGCTATGGTTTTGGAATACTACGGTCTTTATGATTTACCAGTAACTAAGGTGTTCTATTTTACTTTTGGTGACAAGTCTTATACCAGTTCCATTTTTCATTATTTTAGTAAAATAATTTATTTTGGGTCTATTTAACTTCAAAAATAAAATTCATTAAAAATAATTTTGGAGCAGACTACAGTATAGTTTGATATAATCAGTTAGGAAGGCAATAGAACTTATACTGTAACAGCATTCAAGGAAGGAAAAGCTGGGGGTGGCAGGGATCAAACTTCCAGTAAAAAGAAGTGGCACAGAGAAGTGACTATAGTCTTGCTCTCTCCACAAAAGGAAATAAGGGGCTTGTAAAAGTATTTAGGAATTTGTAAGAAGGTGCAGGAAATGATGGGACAAAATCACTGGTGACTTGTATTATAGTTGAGTGACTAGGAATTGAGTGACACCAAAAATCAAATGTTATGCTCAACAAATAAAAATGAATATGAGAGAAAGGAAATGGTCTTGAATTGAATTATATTTCTCAAATAAAGTGAGAAACTAGAATTTAGAGGAAGACATGTAAAGCATAGGAAATAACTTTTAAACATGTGTGTATATATTTGAAAAACAAGTGCCTTTATCTTGATTTTACAACTTCAGAGTTTTGTGTGAGCAAATATTTTGGTAAAAACAGGGGTATATAGAAAGAACATAAAGCATCTGAAAGTAAAGAATCTTTTGGGGGGGCAGACCATGTGATGCTCAGGGGTTACTCCTGGTTATGTGCTTAGAAATCGCTCCTGGCTCAGGGGACCATATGGAACATTGGGGATTGAACCATCCTGGATTAGCCATGTGCAAGGCAAACTCCCTACCTCTGTGCTATAGCTCTGGCTCCTGAAAGTAAAATATCTTGCAGCAAAAGCAGAGCCATATTTTTGTTGTGCTTGTAGTAGAGAGTTAACAAGGGAGGTTAGAATCAGTGACTATGTCATGATAGCTATGTGAGAACAGGAAAAGGGAATATTCAACATTTAATATAATACATTTAATATGTATTAATGTATCAATATGTATCAATATTCAATATAAACATTTAATATGAGCAAAAGCAATGAGATTGCTAATCAAATGCAGTTTTTTCGTAAGTTTCTTTGTGTCTTTATCTCCTTTTACCACATTTAACACTTCTAAGTCCTTTATTTTAAAACCCTTTAATCAACAATTTTCCATATATTCTGTGAGCAAATTATGTAACATAGAATTTATTGGAGTGGATCGACTATGGTTAAAAATGTTTGAAACTGAATATAGTTCAAGCTAATAGTTCAACTAAATATAGCTCAAGCTACTTGGTTTCCAATAGAGATATACATATCTAACTCTAGGCAAATAAACTTTTTATTTGTTTGTTTTGGGCCACATCCATTGGCACTGGAGGGGGTTAATCCTAGCTCTGTGCTCAAGAGTCACTTTTAGTAGGCTTTGGGGACCATATGGATGCTGGGTTTGAACCTGGGTCAGCCATGTGCAAGGCAAATGTCTTACCTGCTGTGCTATCAATCTATCCCCAAGGCAAGTAAACCTTTTAAAAATAAAATTTTTAATTGAATCTCCATGAGATACTCAGTTACAAAGTTATTCATGATCGAGTTTCAATGCCCAATACCCATTCCTTCACCAGTGCACATTTCCCACCACCAATTTCCCCCAATTTTCCTCCTGCTTTCCTTCCCATTGCCCATCTAAAAGACAGAAATTTTTTTCTTTTTAATAAATCATTAATTATTTTATTTAAATACTGTATGGTAGATATTATATCACTTGCTCATACTCACTTTTTTTGCTCTTCAACTCTGGTTCGTAATGTTGTGACTGCAGGCATTCTTGACTTTTAGGTGTTTTTTTCTATCCCGACCAATGGGCTAGACAACTTGTGAATTCAAAGTGTTTATTTTCCAGAGAAAAGAAGGCATTGTCAAAGTTCAAGGGAGTCTCTAGGTGCTTCCCTTCATTCTTTATTCCCTATAAGCCATAGAGACATGCTTCTTGTCTTAAGCCCTGCTGTGACCAGGATCCCTGGCATATGTAAGGGGAATAATGGGGTTCACAGAAGATTAGTGTACTAGAGAGCCAACATTTTCTTAAACCTGAACAAGCATCACTCTTGCTCAGTGATATTTGGGCATGTTATTTGGATGTAAAGGGAGAATTCTCTTCAGAAATAACAGAAAGCACAACGCTCTGACACCTGGTGCATGTGATGGTTGAGTGATTTGCAATGTTGATCTATTTCCCAGACAGCTTCTGATGTCCAGATTCTGTCAGTAAGATGTAGTGCTTCCTTTCTCGGTCATATTTGTGAAACAGATGTCAACTAAAGCAGCTTGTTTTCTAAGATTCACACAATAACCTATCCTTTTCTCTTCTCTTGTACTTAGTAAGTACTTGAGTCCTTTAACTTTCCATAGTACATCACTATTCCCTCAGTTTCTTTATGATTGATCTGGTTTAAAACTTTATAATGAAATATAATCAAAATTCCTTTTAAAAATCAAAGAAGGTAAAAAAAAAATGTTTTCAATTGCACGTCAAAAACACCTTGAGCATTCCTAACCTGCCAGTATTAGGAACATCTTAATATGTTGTGGAAGAAAGTGCACTTTGAGACATTTTCTCCTGCCCACACAAGAGCAGCAGCACTTCAAAAGTTTTCTATAAAGGCTTACCAAACTGAGGAAATAATACATAAAATGAATCATTCTTTATTATAAACTATATTTATCATGTAAAGTTTAGAAAGATCTGCTTATTGAAGGCCTCTGTCATTCTCTTTGCTCCCTTTGTTTGATTGGCCACTGTCTTGGAATGTCTTCTGGAAAAAATGGAAATTTTCAAAATTACAGTACTTAAAAAATTGCTGGGTTGTTTTATAGCAAAACGGACAAAACATAAGGCCATTGTATAAGTACTTATTCTCTGAGGAAATGTACAGGCCTGGAGATTTAGACTTCAAGAGCTGAGAGGCAAATTGTTTCCATCTATTGCCCTAAATTTAAACACGCCTTCCATGATGTGTTTCCTTAGAGAAGAGAAAGTGAGGTCTTTTATTTCAAGACAGTTATCTGAAAGAAAAGGCAGAATTTCTATGGAGGGAGATAATGTGTGTTCTGTATGTTACAAAGAATGGAGAGTTAAGCAATTTAGCTATACTGCCTGTTTGAGGACAAAGGAAAGTAGAGAGCTCAGGTTTTGCTAAAAAGAAAGGTGGTCTTTCTCTCCATCTGTTCACTATTTGACACACTTCTCTCACACACATCTCTTAGCAAGACAGTAGGTTCAATTCCTTTTGTGAAAAGTCAGATATGCGCTCCTTATTATTAGCAAAAGCAATTGAATTTAATCTACTCAGAGAAATTCTGAGAATAATTGAAAGCAGCTGGTCAGTAGACTTAACTAAACTGGATACCTTACTCCCTTGTGAATTCTGTGTTAAACTCTTAAGCCTGCCTATCCTCAATAATTTATGGGCATTTGAAAGTTATTTTTTGCTCAATACTTTTGCTTTATTTTTTAAATGTATACATGTCCATGTATAGATAAGAATGTGTGGGTGAAGCTGAGGGAGAAGGTTTTAGTTAGGGAAACTAGAATTAAGGTTTTTTTGTTTGTTTGTTTTTGTTTTGGGGTCACACCTAGCATCGCACAGGAGTTACTTCTGTCTGTATGCTCAGAAATCGCTCCTGGCAGGCTAGGGGGACCATATGGGATGCCGGGATTTGAACCACCGACCTTCTCAATGCAAGGCAAATGCCTTACCTTCATGCTATCATTCTCCAACAAAATTAGTGTAGTTACTAAAACATTAAGTTTTGTAACAGGTTCTAAAATCCAATATAATTTAATGGTGTTATTGTAGGGACCAGAATTGAAGGAAGAAACCACACAATTGAAATAAAGGAAAGCAAAGCTTAATTCTGTCAACCAAGAAGCTATGAACTACAAAGCTACAAATCAGGGCCATCTCCTAAAGGAAAAGCCCAATGCAGGGGTCATAAGTCAAGTTATATAGGGCTCAAAGCAAACAGTCTTTAACTTTACATTAATTGGCTATTATTATGGCATTTCATCATGTATTTTTATATATTTTTATATACTTAGGGTGGTATATTGCGATCTATAGGGCCTTGGGTCTGCATCATTTTTATTGGGGTAGAAACTTAGCCCTTACATGGAACTTAACTTTGTTAGCCTTAAATGGAAACTTAACTTTAGGTTGACAAAATGGAGTCTATTCTGCTCTAGTTTTCACATTTCCTCCTTTTCTCTTGGACCTGAGTCAAATATTTTATGCTCCTTGAGGTCCCTCTATCCCTGTTTCTATTTATTAGCATATGGTTGGACTTTAGCAAAATCATCTGAACTGCACTATGTGAGCCTAAATAAAATGGTTAAAGAGATCGATCATGTGGAGCATAATTAGAAACCCCAAACAAATTGTGTATGTCAAATTTTAGGAGAGGGGTCCCTGGGGTAACAGTTTGACTCACAAACCCTTTATCCATGGTCTGGGTAAGAGTCTAAGTATAGTTGACAAGCAAATGAAGGTGTTAATTCCAACTAGCTGTCCCATAATCACTATCATCAGCAGGAACATCAGGATGATTTACATTCTACCCTGGTTCTGGATGCTGAGTAAGCTGAGTCTGCAGGGGGACCTTCTTGAGGTACTTCTCATCTGAATGGATGACTCCCCACCACAAGGAACAAGGCAGTTTCTATGTCTTCTCAATCCTGCAACTTAAAACAGCTGCTGGGGTGGAGAGAAAATGATAGAACTATAGAATATTATAGAACACATAGAGTCCTAAAATCCAGTTACATAGAGAGACAGACTGCGAGGGTTGTTGCCCTCCCTGAACTGGCTCTGGCAGAAATGCTTCCCACACCTGTTGTTAATTCTTTTATCCTTAACATTATCAGGGAAAGCCAGAATCTTTGCCCTTCTTTCCTTCTACCACCCAGCCTCTTTAGATGTTAGTGTACAGTTCATTTTTTCAACTTTCCCTGACTTCTGAGATAGTCATGTGCAGTCTAATTTCCAATTTATGTCAATAGTTTAGTTAGTTGAGTTACTATGACCCTCTTGCCCTTATTCCGCTGGCAACTTTTCTGCTGACCTTCCTGTTTTACATTTCCCTAGAGATGTCACCACCTTAGAAGTCATTAAGGGTAGTGTGGGCAAACGTCCATCTTCTGTTACTTCTTCAGGATGGCTAAGGACTATAGGCCTTACCCATAAGGAGGAGTAAAAAATCTCATATTGACTCATTTGTGTTTTCAGTTATCAACATCTCAAAAATATCAGAGCAATTAGAAAGAGAAATATTTTTAAAACTATCAGAAACAGTAAATGGTCCTCTCTATCGTTGGGAGAATAGATCTCCCTTTGGGATGATGACACAGAAGTTAAACAACAGAAACCAAAGCACTATATCTATTTCCTTGAGCATTTAGGCATCTGTGTGAAGTCATGCTGCTAATCTTCCTCTATACAGGTGTTGACCATACAATTTCTTTCCTTACACATCCTCAAACCTTCTTCACATTCCTTTACTTTCATTCTGTAACTTCAATTGCTTGATGTAGTCCTTCAACTTCAGACCCTAACATTTGGGAGCTTGTCTGGGATTGAATGACAGACAACCTATTTTTTTTTTACTTTTTAGAAGAGGGAGAAGATTCAAGTTCAAATTTCTTTTCTCATTCAGCACATTCGGGGTGTTATTGTTTTTGTGGGTCATGTTGGGTGGTACTCAGAGGAACATATGGGATTCTAGGGATTGAGCCCTGGTCTGCCACATGCAAGACAAATGCCTGCTCTCCACTGCACTCTCACTAGGCCCTGCAATAATTTTTAAATTAAGGAAAGGACTTTTCCATTCACCTATCTTTAAGGTTGGCTGAATCCCCAAAGCCCAGCTCTTAATCTTAAAGACCAAGAAAATAGTTCTTTGAAACTACAAACTATAGACTCATTGGCTGTGAAAGGTAAAGTTGGCTAGATTAAATGAAGCTGTATAATGGGGATGACTCTCATATAAGAACAGATACTCTATCAGGGGTCTCAAACTCATGGCCCGTGGGCATTTTTGGCCCTCTGTACAACATTTTGTGGCCCTGCCCTAGAGGAATCTTTTTTTGTTTTGTTTTGCTTTGTTTTAGTTGTTTGGGTCACACCCCCTAATGTTCAAGGCTTACTAATGACTTTGCACTCAAGGATCACCCCCACTTTGCCTCCTGAAGCCCCCAGGTAAATTGAGTTTGAGACCCCTGCTAGATCCATCCAACTTGTGCCATTGCCACCAAGCAACAGTGATCTGTCAAAGTCTCACATGACATTCAATGGATATTCATTCATACAACCTCTACAGTTAGTCTTTCCTTTGGATGAGATGAGGTTTAATTATTGTCTTTAGAGCTAAACTTTAATCTTAAAATCACACAAGTGTCTTATGATCCCAGGCATGACTAAAACTCATCGAATTTTTCCTTAATCATTTTTTTTTCTTTAGGGTGAGTGAAGCATGCGTGCATGAATGTGGTAGAAATGGGAGAGCATTGGCTTGGAAGGAAGGCACTAGCTGGCTTCCAAAATGTTGGCTGTGACTGGTTATTCATCCCTTGTGATGTTCCTGAGAAAGATTTTGAAATAAAAATAGTGCTATAGAGTACCAGAGAAAATTTATAGCCTATACAAATTTGAACAAACCAAGGAAGCTGAAGTAAGGAGCCTTGCCTCTTTCTTATAGAAGTGACTTTAATAGCGGCAATGTCCTCTCTGAGGTGAATGAGTAAGAAAAGGATAACTCTATTATTCTAGGTGGGGAAAGGAAAAGGAAATTAGAGCTGTCTCTACTGTGAACAAAATGTACTCAGGCACAACAAGCAGCCTCTCTGAGCTTGCATTTCTTTATTGACATGAGAGTCACAACAACTGTCTCTGTTCTCTTGCAAGTCTGTCACAATCAAATGTCATAAGGAGAGCAAAAGTCTTATTGAATAACTTCAAATACAGTATAGATTGGAACACATTTGGTCTCAACTAAACCATTTTGTTTTGGAGAACAGAGTGGCAACTGTATTTGAATATTTGAATCAATCCTTGACAGCAAGTATAAGAAGCATCAATACTGAATGTTCTGATTGTGCGAATGTGTGAGTTAAGTTTCACCCTAGGCAATTGTATAAAGAGAGTTATTTGAAGTGAGTTATGTCATGAAACTGAAAATACAGGTAAAGGTAACAGATTTCCATTCTGTCTTTGCTAGGTGGGTAGAAAATGTGCAGGTTTTTTGGGTTTTCTTGAAACTTTGCCTCTTAGTAGCCCTCACTTAGGCAACTGACCATGAGAGCAGATACTGATTGATCCAGTTGTAATGCTAAACAGAAACCCCAGAAAGCAATTTTTAAGGCTGGAGAAAGGGATGCTGTATAAAATTGAAAATTCTGCTCAGTTGTATCTCAGGCATTCCCAAGTCAGGGTTTTTTCCTTGCACATAATGTCAAAATCTTGGAATAGATTCTAATTCCCAGCTCTAAAATCAATGTGGAGAAACCCAATTTAAATAAGTGTTCAAGCAGTGTTTTCAATGACTAAAAGAGCAGAGAAAAAGAAGAGCAAAGGAATTTTTCAAGCAAAGCCTTACAGTCTTTGCAATAATGAACTCATAGGAAAATCTTGGAACTATAGTACTTATTTACATTAAACAAGCAGCGGCATTTCCACAATGAATTAAACAGCACAAACAGAAAGGCCAGTGGAAGACTTCTGTAGTAATTAGGGATAGTTTCTTGCAAAAACTCAGATTTGGGAGATTATTACTTTGGAGGAGATGGACACTATTAGAAATAAATAGAATCAGGAGTATAGGAGAACTGGAATGAATACTTTGGAACAAATGAATCAGGAAAGTAGTAATACAATGTATTTCCTCCTAACGTATCTGAATATAAACAGGAATGAGCAAAGATGGCATGCAGAAAGCAAGCATTTGTCCTGCTATCCTGATACAGTCACTATAAGAAAGCACCAGCTACATGCCATAGATCTAATTACCAAGAATTGCCTTTCCTGCCCCACAGCAATCATTTTGATGACAGGCTTCTCTGCACTGTAAAACAAAATGGAAACCTGTGCTGTATAAACTGCCTCGGCGCTTCCTTTCCTTCCTCTACTATCGGCCTCCCCATCTCATTTATTTTCCACACATTAATGGTAGCAGTCACCTTGAGCCGGTGATGCAGAGTAATTTTCACAGAAACCTTGATCAGAAACCATAAATCAGCCTGATGTGCTTTTATGGTCTAATAACATTCTGGTTGCTCCTACAGGCCTGTATGTAAAACTGCATTGCAGTGAGTCCTTTGGATGTATTTTTTTCTCCCTTCTTAGGAGCAAGCATGCGCTTGCGCTCTTGATTTTGCTCCACCCACCCCCGCTGCTTTTCACTATCAACATCTCAGACATGTATAGTATTTATAGACACATGTATGCACCTAAGTTCCATGAATACTGTTCATTTCCACAAAACATCTACTACAGTTAAATGTGCATGCTTATGATGGCAGAAAAGGCAGAATTTTCTAGGAGGATGAAAGTAAGCAATGGAATATCTTCACAAACTAACTGTGTTTTTACCAAAATGTAAAATGACAAAATTGTTATAGAGGCTCTGTATCTTATAAATTATTGATTTTTTTTACCTTGTAAGAAAGAACAACTGTATTCTGAGCCCATACTTTCTCTCAACCCATTTTCTGGGGCTACACAGTCTTGGTTGACTTAAAGCTGGGGTACAGTTGCTTAGGCCATATGTGGTGCTGGTGATTTAATTGGGTTCAGGCACATGCAAAGCATCTTAACATATATCTATCTCTCCATAGCTGACACTATGTATCATGGCCTATGTTCTGCAATGCTACTGAGTTCCTTGTGCTCCTACAACTCCATAGGAAGTTGAAATTATATGACATGGACTAGGGTTAGTTGATGGGTAGAAAGCTGATTAGTGTATCTGAAAAAAGTTGCACCTGATCCAGGGACCATTGGTTGAGAATGACCATTAGGCCATTCTATTGAGAGTTGCAATTCTGGACCTGATGGCAGGAACTGACTATGGCTCTGGGACCGGCAACAAAGTTCGTGTAGGTGGGATTAGAAATAGCATCAGTGCATGCGCATTGACTATCCATATTAATCTGTCACAGTAAACTGATGGCCTCCAACATATTTCATCCCAGCAACTAAGAATAAAGCAGCTCAGCCCCATCCATTGCCCCTTTACCTACTTGAGATCTTTCCAGCTAGACATCCTCTGGATTTCAGCCTGTCTATAGTATGCAGCAACTTTAGATTTAGAATGAAAGTCTCTCACTGGTATATTTTCCACAAAAAGGGAACTTTCACAACAGAATCTAGTATCACTGTTGCATTGCCACATGATGTGTGAGAGCAAGAAATTAACGAAGATCATTTGACTCAACCTGGGAGAATGTTTAGCTTTGCTTTGAAAATGAGGAAAGCTGGCAACCTCCTCTGACTTTTCACTGCTAATGCATTGAGTGATAATTACTTCCCAGGAGACCTACATAAATTCCAACATTTTCAACTGGTACTTGATGAATATACCTAAGGGGAAAAAGTATACTCGTGCATTAATAGGATTGGCCAAGATGCTGATCCTTCCTTGGTTAAAAGATATATCTTCAATGATTTAGACCTCTATTTTTATATATTTACTTTCATTATTCAAAGAAGCGCACACTCATTTGGCATCATGGTACAGCAACCTATTTGTCAGGACACTCCAAGTGCCACTGTGGTGGTAACTGTAGAACATGGATCTTGCCTTCTACAGGGATTTTTGCAACTGTGAATTAAAATGTCTAATTATTTCAACTCATATATAACAGACTCAGGGTAGGCAGTGGCCACAGAATTTTTAAAGATTCCTTTTCTGTGGTTAGAAGTTTCTTCGTTTTTTTTTTTCTTTTCTTTTCACTACCAATTTTTTCAGAGAATTGCAACTAGCCCCATACCTTGAATCTTCAGTAAAAGCTTAGTGTTGAATTTTCAGAAATTGACAGGCAATTTCTCCTTTTGCAATAGCCTGAGCTTTTCTGGACTATATGGTAGCAAAGGCTAAATATGAAAAGAAAATGGGGGTGAGCAAAGGCCCATTCTCTCCACAGTGTCCACTGCCCTTCGATTCACAGACTAGCATTTGTTGTCTGTTTAGGAGCTATTTCTAAACCCTCCTAGCTGGAGGCAATGTACACCCAGCCAGTGGGGTAGGAGCAATAAAGGAGAAATGCAGTAAAGAACAAATTCTTTTCAGATTAGCTGATTGGCAGTTGTGAATAATGCAGCTCTAGCACTAAAGCAAGAAAGAGCAGCTCAACCTCGGCACTCATTATTTGGCTGTAAGCCTTTTTTTGCTAGGAACATTTTTCTCTTTCAAGTCCTAAACTATATTAACTCTTTGTTATCCAACCATTTGTCCAAAAGGGCAAACTCTAAACACCCTTTGTTAAAGCCTCTAAATAGTGAATCCGAAATGATAGCCTAAGACAATGTACTCACAATCATCATTCTCCCTGGCACTGAAATTAGCACAGAAAAAAAGTTACCTTTTTGGTTAAGTACTATTCTTTTTGCAATTGACCCTGACAGGCATTTGAAAATAAATAAATAAATTAGAAGTATACGTGGCTTATATACTCCATTATATATGGAGTGAGAATATAATAAGAAAGTCATTTAGAAATTCTAATGATAGCTTTCTTCTTGGTATTCATGGGTCAACTTGAATCATCATTAAATTGTCTGCCCTAGATCTGAGAGTAAATTGATAACAAAACTTATAGGCTACATTAATTTAAAATTGCAGTAAAAATAAGCTTAATGTAAATTGTCCCCTTAATTATTTCTATGATTTAACAATGCATTTATGGGGGCCAGAAAGGTGGCGCTAGAGGTAAGGTGCCTACCTTGCAAGCGCTAGCCAAGGAAGGACAGCGGTTCGCTCCCCTGGCATCCCATATGGTCCCCCCAGGCCAGGGGCAATTTCTGAGTGCTTAGCCAGGAGTAACCCCTGAGCATCAAATGGTGTGGCCCAAAAAAAACAAAACAAAAGCAAACAAAAAACAATGTATTTATGTTGTTATATTTTTGAGATATGGTATTGACTTTAACTTATTTTCTTTGCTTTTTATTAAAATATTTTAATTATAAATAGATATTTTGGGGTATATGTAAAATGAAGACAAAAGTGGAGAGAATGTTACACTGGTGGTGGGATTGGTGCTGGAATATTAGATGACAGAAACAACTGTATAGCATGATATTTAAATAACAATAATATTTTATGCAGAAGGTGACTATGTCAGAAAGTTTTATTTTATTATTTAAATGTAAATTAAATGTTTTTTTGAAAAATAAAATAATTATTTTAACTGATTTGTTTAATTTTGTCCTTTAGATCCAATAATTATATTATCATTTTAAAATGATGCTGCTGCTTTTATTACAAAATCAATAAATGTTTTACTAATATACTAAAATATAAATAAATAATTAATCTAAATGTTTGATTTATTATACATTATGATCATTTACACTAAATGGTTAGTTAATGATAGCATTTGAGGAAGAAAATTATATCTTCTTTGCAGCAAAATTTCTTCTACTATGTTCTATTTATATTTTGTATTTTTATAATTGTGTGAAAGTAAAATAAGCAAGAACCCTGCTTATTTTAAATATTAAATTATTTTTACAATCACTATAACTTTGTTGGGAGCCTAATGCAGACTAAGGAAATTAATCTTTGGGATATTTTCTTAAGGTACAACAGTTTTTATAATTGTATAAATTTGTACAATAAGTAATATATTTCTATATATCTTTAACTCAAAAGCAATATTGGAAAATATAAAGCATTAGAATTATTTACATACACTGTAATCAGGTTAATTACAGCTGCTGGAGTTTGAAAACTGTTTCTGTATAGAGCCAAAATAGGAGTACAGTAGTTAGTGCACTTGACTTGCATACAATTGACCTGAACACTGTATGATCCATCCCTCCTCCTTAAAGCCGCTACATTTGTGGCCCAATGTGCAGTTATAGAAGGAGGGTATTTTTAAATTTTAACTTATAACTATAATTTAAGACTTATAAGAATCAAAATTTTGTCAATGAATAACCAAATATAGAACCTAAATTTTCCAGTTTATAAAGAATGCATTGAAACCATGGACTAAAACTCATTCCTTGTTAAAAGAGAGCCAAAATCTAGAGCTTGTATATAAAAGCCATAGACCAAACAGGTACTTCCATGACAAAACTTTGTAGAACTATTTTTTTCTTGAAATTTAGTGGTGGTTCAACACTTAGTCATGATTCTTGCATTAATAGAGCTTTGTTCAATCTTCTACTTCAATTTCTGGGTCAACTTAATAAATCAAGGCTTTAAGTCCTTCTCCTACTTTCTACACTATACATGGACTGTAGGTTCTTTTAATAACATTTCTCCTATCTTTACAAGTGTTTTTTAAAAATAATTAGCTCCCAAGAAATTTATTTATGCTCCATATATTTATAGTCCATCCTCTTTGAACACTAAAATATTACTTTCTTATAGTTCACATGTGAGCCTGTGGCAAAGCCATGATGAAATATTTCTCCATTTACAGTTGAATGGCAATGTTATCTTTTACATATTTACATATTTGTACATATTCATGATAAAATTGTTTTGCCAATTGATGAGTGTGTCCAATTTTGTATTATTAATACTTCCCTTTCAAACTTTCCCTTTTATTAGTTTGATTACTTTCATTATTTTTTGCTTTACTCTTTTCTGAAAATAAACACTCCAGTTGACTCTCCTCCTCCACTTATATGCATGTTGTACAGTGTCTTGTACCTGGTTGAGGTTTCCAAAAAATCTGGGTTTAAATAAGTTGATTTTTTCTCTTTTTTAAAAATAAGTTGAATATAATTTGTGAACTGAATAAGACATACGTTATGAATTTATAAATTCTGTTTCAGCACCTCCTGTTACAGTTAGATGTCTCAGACTAAAGCTTCTTTCCTTCAGTATTTACTAATAAGAAGGCTGATCATCGTAGATAAGTATGATAACAAGTAGATGTGACAATGTTAGAAACAAATGATCTTTTATGATCTTTTATATGCATAATCAATAGGAAGATATATATATATTTCTCTTTCTTTTCAGATTTTCTACATGTACTTCATCTTGTGAAAAACAAAAGACAGATGCCATTATGAAAAAAAGAATAATAAAGGAATCTATAAGAAGTGAAGTGAAAGAAATCACTCTCATGATTCTTCTGTACACTAAGTGGGTGCACAAGGGATGGAATGTGTCCCAAACACTGAAAGGTGAACCTCTGTTATAGTGTATGGGAAGTATCCAAGCAGAAACTCTTGTCTCAGAATTAAAAAAGATTAGATGAACAGAGAAGCTACGACTCTCTGATTTTGTGTCCCTATTATCAATATTTTCAGCAGTTTCCAATAACTTACAAATTGTGTAGTCTACATTCTATGGTAAGTTGACATAAATTTTAAAACATGGTTACTTTCCAAATGCTTTCAAATTTGGTGTGAAAAAGTCCTTTTATTTCTCTATCATCTTTTATGTGTGATATTTTGTTTAGCCTAATTTCCATAATAGCATCAGCAAGCTCAGCCTTTTGCTCAATATCTTGCTCATCGTGGCATTTAATATATACTCATTGAAAAAATAAATGTGAAGATAATATATTCCAACCTATTAAAAATAAAGGTGATCAATATATTTTTCATCTTGGGACAGTTCAGGTTGCAAGATAAAGGAATTCAGTGTTCTTTCTAATCAGCTAGTAGTCATTATTATCCCAGGCAAGTGGGCATGTGGCCATTTCTCAGGATGAATCAGGCCACATTTTAATAGTCAGTTCTAGCAGTTCAAAGTGGAATGGATTTATTTCAAGAGGCTCAAGAAGACCTCATTTTGAAGGCTCTAATAAAAAGTAAGGATGATAAAGAACACTGTTTTTCATGATAAGGAAAATTCTGCCTTTCAAGAGAGACATCATAATTTCTTCTAATTATAAGAAAAATGTTGCTGCCTTGAGTGCTCTTATTCATGTGTACAGCCAAAGGGATTTTCTGCATAAAAGAATAATTAAGTTCTATCCCTTCATTCTAAAAAAAATAAAAAAGAAAATTCGACTATTTTTTTAATACCTTTCCCCCTTCATATTCTTTGACCTCTATTCTGCTGAATCTTTTATATGTCATGAAAGGAAGATTTAGAGGGGTTTTGATTTCTCCAATTCCTTTGGCAGCTAGCAGTGTTTGCTGTGCTGAATTTGGAAGTGCCTAATTTGAGAGTTTTGTTCATGTCAGGCTGTAAACTGATCAGATTTTATTTTATGTGTGAAGATCATTTTCAGTCTGTGGATTTAAACATTTTATTTGCCTGAAATGCATCCTACATAATGCACTGTGGGCTTTTTTACTTAGCAAGGCTCTTAAAAAATATAGTTTTAGAGACAAAAGAAATCCTGGATAAATTTACCCTTTATTTTATTTGGATTTTAAGAGTAAAAATTTGCATAGTAAGGAGTTCCAAATTAGTTGATTCAACCTTCCAATCCCCAGCTTCCTGGTTCTAAGAGGAATGAGGACAGATTACATCTGGTCATACTGTCTTCTGAACAATGGTAGTAGGGTACAATTCAAGCTTTTCCCTGACCTAATTTGTATAGTCCATATTTCTCACTTGCAGAGATGAATCTTGGGAAAAAGATGTGCAGTTGTAATGAATCATTTCAAACCAAAATATCAGATATATAGAAAGAAGGACTGCTCAAATTCTTGGTGAATTATAATATTGTTTGAACCTCCAAAGAGAATTAAATGTATTAGGCCTAAAAATATAGCCTGATTGTCAGTTTCCTTTCAGGAAAAAACCTTGATGCACAGGACATGGTGAATTTTTAAAAAAGGGAAGAATTAATTTTATTTATATTTATAGCTTCCAGATAGGGATACTGCCTTCTTTTTTTTACAGAACCATAGAACATGAATCATCATGTTTTGCCTCATATATCTATGTCTTCCTACATACTGAAAAAAAAAGTGAATGGGATTCAGTAGCCAAGTAGTCTCAGGAGCACTGAGTGCAAATAAATAATGGTCAGCCCTAAATACCTAAACCAATGTCTGTAGCAAGTCAGACCCTGAAGAGGTTGACTGATGGTGGGATGGAGGATGAGGCCTTTCTCTTCCAGCTCGGAGCACGCGTCTGCCACCCTGTCTAGCCGACGGTTCTGAGGTGAAACGGCGGGTAAACAGCTTGCAGAGAGTCAGGCTCGTGGAAATATTCGCTTTATTCGGTGGACAAGACTGAAGTCCAAAGACTCAGCTTCAGTTCCAGCCAAAAAGCTCTGGCCTTCCACAGACTCTTGTTTTTATCCCCCAGAATCAGGTACCACCCAATGGTGGGATCCGATACCAACCAATGGTGGAAGCAGAATCAGGTACTACCCTAGGGTAGGGGCAGAATGCCAGGTCATACCCTAGGGTAGGGCACAATCACCAATCAGTTTAGGGTGAGTAACATAGTAATCCCCCAAAATATTTACATACACAACAAATGTCAGTAGAATCAAGAGACCCAAATTATAACAAGCTAAGCACAAAATGGACCTATTACACTAGCAGTCTAGGGAGTTAAGGGGGTGTTATGGAATGCAAGCTAGGAACTATGGTGGAGGTAGGTCATACTGGTGGTGGGGAAAGGCCCTAATTCACTGTCACTATGTAACTTAAATACAGCGTTGAAAGACCTGTAATTCACATGGTCTCAATAAAATATTAAAAAATAGGGCCCGGAGAGATAGCATAGCGGTGTTTGCCTTGCAAGCAGCCGATCCAGGACCAAAGGTGGTTGGTTTGAATCCCGGTGTCCCATATGGTCCCCTGTGCCTGCCAGGAGCTATTTCTGAGCAGACAGCCAGGAGTAACCCCTGAGCACCGCCGGGTGTGGCCCAAAAACAAAAACAAAAAATTAAAATATTAAAAAATATATAGCATTATCATGAGCTTTAAATGGAAAGATCAATGATAAATATGGACAGAAAAAGAAATCTTAGGGATTAAATATTTTCAAAGTTAAATGGATTATTTTAAAGAGTACTGACCTACTATAAACTCACTGTTAATTATCTTTATTCCACACAGTAGCCTGGGGAGAAAATAAATTTAGAAAAAGAGATTACCCAGATTACCTAATTATAAAATTATGGCCAAATATTACTAAGTGGGGTGGTATTTTTGTTTGCTTATTTGTTTGTTTTTGTTTTTGTGTTTATATCATGTAGCTTGGCACTGCATACTAAACTTGACTTCATATAGTGTTCTAATCCATGATCTAGATACTAACATATAGACAGAACCAGGCTTATTTTAAATTAATGGCTCTATTAAATATATCTACCCAAGATCAGATCACCTCTCTGCATAGCTCAATCATAAATTTGACTGGAGCAGATAACTTCCAATCAACTGTTTAATAGACCATCTTTTAGTTGATCCTCTCTATCATCTATTTTGCTCATTGTTTTTTATTAAAGTTTAATCAGGAATTTTCAGGGGCTGTTGCTGTCATGTTAGAAGAGAACAATGAAGCCACTTTATATACAGGCTATACTGCACACACTGCTGTGTTAAAAGTGGCAGAAGGATATGGCAAGGAGGGTGAGAGTTTGGAAACCAGAAGAGCTATCTGCAAGAATTTGAACAAGTTGATATCCTCAATTCTTAGCTTCCCCATCTGTAAAATAAAAGTGTTAAAAATACTTCATCAGCCTCTTGGGAGGATTATATGAGCTCATTTGTAAAGTTCTGGGGACAGTAATGGCACCTTGTGAGAGGACTTAGTATTGTAGGTACATTCTCATGAAATTCTGACCATAGTGAATCAAGTCAATGTTAGATTTCTCTTGCAGATAGTAAATACACCTTAAAGAAATTGGGTTTTTCAAATAGTTATTCAAATTTTAAGTATTCAGTCTTAGGAAGTCAGGGTTCTAAAGCAGGCTAGAATCTAAAATAAGCTATGTGTGTTATATCCCTGGTTGAGAACTTTGCTTTTATGTTTTAATTTATTAGTGTATAAATATAGTCCATGGTACTATGCGATACACAAACCCAATCTATACCTTCTATAGAGCAGTAGTTATGTTCATGCCTTTTGATAGCATACTGCCTAAATTTGAATTTTATCTCTTTATTTATTAGGAAAGTGATTTAATTTAACCATTATATAAAATATAATCTTTTTTCTATACATGGTAACACAGAATTATATCACAAAATTCACTTATTGAGCACTGGAACTTGGATGTTGAGAATTAGGGTAAATAAATTGTTCATATGACTCTTATGGTCAAGAATGATAATTTTTTTAAGAGTTTGGGGTCTTGGGGCTGGAGCAATAGTATAGTGAGTGAATAGGACATTTATCTCACATATGATGCAATTGCCTCTGCTCCTGCCCTTTACTGGGAGAGAATTCCGGCCAGCAGCTTTCTCTCAACCAGGACAGAAGGCAGAAGGCAACTACAAATAATTCGCGAGTGTTAAGCTCTTTTGTGAACACCTAGAAAATTAAGCTGTAGAAGTTAGTAAAAGGCTCAGGGTGACGTGTGCCAGTCGAGAGACTTTATTGAGGGGAGAGTAGGGTTTTTATTCCCTGCGCCAGTGGGAGAAGTTGTAACATAGGATTGAAACATAAACCAATCAGATTTGTACAAGTACAACAATTTTAACCAATGGGAGCATAAATTTCTTTTTTGGTTTAGTGCGCATACTGCACATACACATTTTGATGGCGGGAAGGATAAGGAGGAACCTGGCAGGATGAGGGGAGGAGAAGCAAATTCTTAAACAAATAGCTAATTGATATTTACGCAAATACAATTTTTTGTTTAGCCTATTTTCCATTTAGATCTTTCTTTTGTGCAAGCAATAAGGATCACAATTTAAACTTTACAAAAACGTATCTATAACTACATGCTTGAGAGCAGGCACAAAAACAGGTTCCATGGAAAGGTTAAGGAATCTGGTTAAGCCAGATTCTGTGTGCTGAGCTAAATTTATTTGCAGAGTTTCCTGTTGGCTCGGGGCTATGCAAACTTTGTGGCTATCAGGCAGGCGGTGGAAAATTTATCCAGAATTCCATTGAATCATGTGGGGTGCATGGTCACCCACAATATGATTAATTCAACACCCCATTTTTACACAGAATAGTCTCATCTCTGGGTTTTAAGAAAAATAAAAGACATTTTTGCAATAATTCCCAAAGATAAAAGAGAGGAGGAATGGAAAGTCCAGTTCATGACATGAAGCTCACCACAGAGTGATGAGTGCAGTTAGAGAAATAACTACATTGAGGACACTCATAACAAAGTGAATGAATGAGGGAAGTAGAAAGCCTGTCTAGAGTACAGGCAGGGGTCGGGTGGTGAGGAGGGAGATTTGGGACATTGTGATGGGAATGTTGCACTGGTGAAGGGGGTGTTCTTTACATGACTAAAACCCAAGTACAGTCATATTTGTAATTAAGGTGTTTAATTAACGATATTAATAAAACAAAACAAAACACCCCATCCTTGAGTAAGCCAGGAGTGATCTCTACCTGAGTACCACCAGTAATGGTTCCAAAACAATAAAAAAATTTATGGTGTCTTACCTTTAATAAAATTCAAAATATCAAGCAATTAATTTAAGCCCCTATGTTTTCAGTGATTCTTTCTTTTGATTCTTACTGAGTATATTAAACAACTGTTTTAAATGTCCTGCAGATAATCAAAGGAGTAGTTATGAGTTGGGAATTTAAGGATAATATATTATTTAAGAGAATATACTATTTAAGATAGCTTTTACTTAGAGCTACCTAATAAATATTTGTCTAGACTTGGCTACATATCAACTTTAAATGTCTGAAACTAAATATAGTCCCAATTCTTCACTTTTTTTTCAATCTAGTACTATTTTTGTTTTTATAGTTTGCTAGATTTTGAATAATCAGACACTGTCCATATCTTGTAAAAATCAGAAAATTAGAATACAATTTTTTCTTTCCCTTCAACTGCCATGTCAAATCAATGATTACATCTTTCCTCTAATAAAGTTTGAATAGATAGCTTGTCCTTACCATTACCTTGAAATAGGATCTCATTACTTCTCAGCTGGGTTATGACAATAATATTTAGCTGCCTACTTCTCTACACCTGCTTCCAATGTTGCTCTATTCCATAGAATATATTAGATAGTTTACTTTATTATTATTATGTGTAACCTACAACTTATATTATCTCCCAACTTTTTCTTTTATTTTCAGTATTTTTTTCAATTTTCTTTTATTTCAGTGTTTTTTAGTTACCTCTCCTTTCCCTCATCTCCCCCATCATTCTTCTATCCCCAAAAAATTGTCCTAAAATTTTTGTGATTTCTCACATGTATCAATGCAATGCTACCAGTAATACCTCAAAATGAAATCTGCTATAACCACCTCTAAAAAGGTTTTTCTGGAGTTTCATCAGCCTTTAAATTCATCTGAAATAGATAAAACTATCTATAAATATAGCATTTTTGTCAGTTCATTTGCTTTCTTTATATTCTCTATATAAGTGAAATCACACAGTAATTATATTCCACTTACTTCCTTGGCATAATGAAAAGCTACATCCATTTTGTTCCAGAAGATAGTTTCATTTTTCTTGAAACACTCTGATTTACAATACTGTCAATGATAGATTTTATGTATACAATATTTCAGCATCAAATCCTCCACTAGTGTCTGCTTTATTTCACCAATCTTTTACCCACCCCAACCCACCCATAACTATTTCATTATCTAGAATGCAAACTACTACTGAAAGTCAAGTGTTAGATATTTCTTGTCTATATTTATGAGACCAAGAGCATGGCCTTTCAATGAGTAATTGCTTAATAAATGTTTGTAGAGTAATTTAGGCCCATATCAATAAAAATTTAATTTTCTTGAAACTTTATAAGTGAGAAAGTTTTTAGGCAATTCAAATTAAACAGTAATATATTAATAGTTCTGGTCACAAGATTGGAATCTCTAATGTATCTGAATACCAATATAAAAGTAAAAATTTAGTAATAATATCTCCCATGAGTAAAGCAAATGCTTTTGATAAAATTTTATATTTTAAAGAACTTTCTAGTTTTCAAAATTCTGTCACATGCATTATCTTTGCAGTTGATGACAACTGTGAAGTAAATAACAGAGGTATTATTCTCATTTTACAAATGAGAAAACTGAAGCTTAAAAAGAGAAGTGGCATACATAAAATCACTCAGACAGAAGTAAGGTAATTTAAAACCCATTTTACAACTCTAAAAATATAAACATTTAAGCAGTTACTCCATGCCATTGTTATTTCTACTGTATCATATATTCTCATATTACTTACAATCAAGCTGGGGAAAATATAGAAAGAAGTAAAGTGTATTAATTTCCAGGGGAATGACAGAAACTTTTTGTGAATATTTTCATTTCATCTTCAAAATGACCTTGCCAGGTAGAAATTATTAATCTATTTTAAAGGTATCAACAATGAAGTTCTGTGTGACTTATTCAAAGGCCACAAAGTTATTAAATAGTAAAGTGATATTTAACTAAGATTTTTCTAACTCGAAAATTTAAGTGTGCTTAATAAAAACAGGAAGTGCTCACTATACCAAGGAAACATAACAGTCTTGAGTTTAATCTTGAATGATAATCATATCTTATGGGACTAATCTGGTACTTGGAAAGGGCCAAACACTAAGGAAAAGCCTGAAGGTAGCTTCATTCAAGGATAGTGACTAGTGTATAGAAGGATTCTAGTAGCTTGCTGATGGTACAGGAAGGGACCATGTTTAGTGTCTCTTTGAAGGGGAGTTACTAAATTAGGGCCAATAATTTTCTTGATGTTCACTAAATAATCTTAGTATATAGAGCAGGGCTATTTTTTCAATAGAGAGTAGAATGAGAAGCAAAAGATAAGACTAAAGACAAATAACCAGGACACATCAAAATGAAGAGAAAAGGGCGATGCAGCTCAATATACTAATATGGGTTACTCTGCTCTTCAAATCTCTTCATTCTTCTATCTTGATTTATCGTTCTCATAACTTCATTGTTAAGCTTTATTTTGGTATCTACTTAATGTTTATAGTTCAGATCTCTCCAGTTACCCATACATAACAGAATATCTCTCTTTGAGTGCCTATAGTGATTCCGCATGAATTATACTCAAAATTAGATTTACTATCATCCCCCTAAAGAAAAGTTACTTTTCTTGAAATTTCTATTTTAGTATAATATTAGCACCATTATTTACATGCTAAACTAAAAAACTTGAGTTTTTATTTTCCATCTCATTATCTTGCCTTAAACCTTAATCTACCCAGAATGTTTGATTATTTCTGTTATCTTTCATGAATTGTTCCAACATCTCTACTCCCTCAGAAATCAGTCTTTTGATACTTTTAGAAATGATTTGAATTCCTTTATTTTGTTCACCTCTACACTGAATTCACTTAATTATAATTTACAAATATAGTCAGGTCATCCCTGTGCTTAAGCACCAATCAATTTTCCACTAAGGCTCGACATTTTTTAGAGAAGAATACACGATCTTCTGACTTGAACTTGCTCAACCTTTTTAACTTCTGCTTACTTCCATACCACAAGTTTTTCTGTGTTCAAATTCAGGAATATCCTCCCTGACCCCTTTCTCCAAGTGACAAATATCCTTAGTTATATTTATTACTTCCTTTATCTATGAAAACTTTTGACATTTTTGTCTACTCCGTGTACTCATTTCAAATAAGAATAGTATGTTATTTTCACAGTTTTCACAGTACCTCTGAAAGCAGATAGGGCCATAAAGATGATCAATCCATATTAGTTGAATGAAGATGCAAGATGCAAGATATGGGTGAATTCCAAACTCTTTAATAAGTCTAATAACACAGTTTTCACCAGTTCAGGAAGTATGAGCAACTGGACAAAACTATACAAACAGACACAATTGATTTTCTGCTCTAAACTTATGTGACATTTTTTCTTTTGGTTGTCTTTTTGGGGCCACACCTAGGTGTGCTCAAGACTTATTACTGACTCTACATGGAGGAAATTACTCATTCCTGGCAGTAAATATAAGGACCACATTTAGTTCTGGGGATCAAACCCAGGTCTGTCCCATGCAAGGCAAGTGTCCTAACCACGATACTATCACTCTGTCTCCAGATATCTCTAAATTTAATTTGTTTGTTCTTATTCCTTGAAACACAGTTTGAAAATTCCCCCTATTTAAGCCTTTATATATACTGAAGCTCACAAACTTATTTGGACTGCATTTCTTTGGCTCTCTCATTATTTCTAAGTCCCCTCTTTGTTAAATGATATCAGATACTGAATAAAGAGATGGGGTTATCAGGTAAATCTAAATTTTTAAATTTATAGGCCTCTAGGATTTAGTACTTTTTATATTTCATTGAGTCTCAATAATGAATTAGTTAGGTTCACTAGAAAATAACAGATTCTTATTGTCAGTTTATCATTTGCCCACATATCCCAAAATTTACTTTAGTACAAATACAAGGGAAAATCCATCTATTGGCACTGAATAGATTCTGTGCTTCTTTTTTTTGCAACATAATCCCCTGGTTGTTCCTTTGATCAGCAGTGCAAATCCTAATTAAGGTTTCATCTGATAATTTGATTTCATGATAAAGATCTATTCTCAGTCAGGAGCTTTGCTTCCTTAAATTCCTTAGGTTAATGAAAATCACTAATCCAATGGATAAACAGGCAATGGAAAAGTTGAATCATAACTTTCATGTTTTCAAAAATACTGTGATTTAAGGGTTTTTGGAGGTTCTTACAACGAAGAAAGATTGAGATGCAAATTTCTTTGAGAGGAAGAGAAAACTTCCTAAGTGGGAAGGAAATTATGTAAATGATATTTCTGTATTAGAAGTACAGTACCTTCTAGTGTCACAAATCTCACAGGTGTTGAAGCAGCTCATCTCTTAAATGACAGGATAGGACAAGAAGGTGAAATGAACTTTGTAGAGTAAGAACAGTGCAGTGGATTCAAGGAATAAAAATTAGTTTCCTGAACCATATCTACTTTTCAAGTGACCCTTGAGTTTCTGCGATGGTCTCTCAACTCTGAGTTAGATCAATTCCTAGTTCATCAAGAAAAGGTCACATTCTTTTGATCAAGAAACCAACAATGAACAAATGGAAATAAAGGGATGGATTTTTCTTTTCAGATCCTTTTCTGGGAAAATTCCCTAAGACTTTTACAACATTCCCCAAATGGCCAGAGCTAATAGCAAAGTTCAACATATTAACATTCAGAAAGATGAATCCATATTTATTTCATGAAATTTAATTAAAATACTAGAAGATAAAAAGAACCGAGAAGAACACAGAGGAGATAATATAAATGTACTCAGAGAAAATTTAAAGTAGCTTTATTTCTTAGCTTGGAGACAGCAAAGAAATTTAAAAGTAAGCTAAATTTAAACATAACTATAACTATTGATTCTGATGACTGTCATAAAATTTTAAGTCACTAAAAGTGTAAAGATTTGTTTTGTTTGTATCTTATTCAGTAATTGAAAGTATATTTTACTTTTCAAAGTATGAAAAATTACATTTGCAAAAACACAGCCTCAACTACAGATAAAATGTAACTAAATAATACTTAATTATTGTTACTGTGGAGGAAGTCATTTGGGATATAATTTCACATCTTCTCTTATAAGATGAACAGAAAATTCTAAATATATAACTATAGATCTATAAATATAAATATATAAACTATAAATTTATAACTCTAACCCTAAAATAAATCTAAAACTATACAGGAGACATTTGGGAGCAGAGGATCTGGGTCTTTCTGGAAAGACAGATTTTGGAGTACAAATTCTTTTTTAAAATTATAGAAAAATCAGTAATGATGGTGAAGCCACAACTTAATGCAAGTTCTCAGGTGTATTTTGTGTAAGTTTATAGCTTCAGGCTATTTTTAAGTACATATAAATAATCAATAAAAAATTGTGACACTAATTGACATTTATCAAAAATTTACAGTTACAAGTAGCTGGATTATATGGGAGCTCAATTTTTAGTTTTTCTGAGAAATAACCATATTATGTTCTAAAAATGTTAGACTTACCTACATTCCCACCAGCAAAGAATGAAGGATAGACATAGAATAATCTCATTTATTTGTGGGATATAATAAAAATAAAATATAGTATAGTAATGATATTAAAAGACAATATAAATGAGGGCCAGGAGGACCAGTCCATGGCAGAAAGCTTGCCACAAAGAGCAGATATTGCAGCAAGGGTAGAAAAGGGTCTGATATAACAAAGAAAGTTAGAACTTACCTCTCTGAACAAGAACACTCCTGAAATTCATCTAAAACAATAAACACCCAAGAATAGCTAAAGCAACACTTGGGAAAAGGAATATGGGAGGCATCACTTTTCCCAACTTTAAATTGTATTACAAAGCAATAATCATTATAACAAAATGGTATTGGAATAAAGACAGACAGACCCTCAGATCAGTGGAATAGACGAGAGTATTCAGAGAATGCTCCCAGATATACACTCAATTAATCTTTGATAAAGGGGCAAGAAATGCAAAATGGATCAAGGAAAGCCTCTTCAACAAGTGGTGTTGGCACAACTGATCAGCCACATGCAAAAATAAGGACTCAGACCTCCAGCTAACACCATGCACTAAGGTCAAATGCAAATGGATTAAAGATCTTGGTATCAGACCTGAAACCATAAGGTATATAGAACGACTCATAAGTAAAACACTTCAGGACATTGAAGGCATCTTCAAGGAAGAAACAGGACTCTCTGAACAGTTGAAGCAGAGATACACGAATGGGACAATATTAAGCTGAGAAGCTTTGGCACCTCAAAGGAAATAATGCCTAGGATACAAAAGCCACCCACAGAATGGGAAAACTATTCACTCAATACCCATCAGATAAGGGTCTAGTATCTAAGATATACAAGGTACTGACAGAACTTAAGAAAAAAATCTAACCCCAACAAAAAAAAGTGGGGAGAAGAAATGAACAAACACTTTGTCAAAGAAGAAACACAAATGGCCAAAAGGCACGTGAAAAAAATGCTTCACATTAATTATCAAGGAGATGCAAATCAAAAAAACATTGAGGTACCATCTCACACCACAAAGACTGGCACACATTACAAAGAACGAGAACAATCAGTGCTGGTGGGAATGTGGAGAGAAAGGAACTCTCATTCACTGCTGGTGGGAAAGTTGTCTAATCCAGTCCTTATGGAAAACAATATGGAGATTCCTAAAGAAACTAGAAATTGAGCTCCCATTTGATTCAGCTATACCACTCCTAGGGATATACCCTAGGACACAAAAATATAATACAAAAATCTCTTCCTCACACATATTTATTACAGCACTTTTTACAAAGCCAGACTCTGGAAACAGCCTTGATGCCCCTCAATAGATGAATGGCTAAAGAATGTGGTACATATACACAATGGAATATTATGCAGTCGTCAGGAGATATGAAGTCATGAAATTTTCCTATACATGGATGTACATGGAATCTATTATGCTGAGTGAAATTAGTCAGAGGAGAGAGAGAGAGACAGAATTGTCTCACTCATCTATGGGTTTTAAGAGAAATTAAAGACAAATAATTCCCAGAGTTGAGGGCCAGAAGGACCAACTCAGAATATGAAGCTCACCATAAAGTGTGGTGAGTGCAGTTAGAGAAATAACTATGCTGAGAAATATTATAACAATTTCAGTGAGTGAGGGATGTAGAAAGCCTGTCTCATATACAGGTGGAGGTGGGTGAGGGAAAGGATGGGGGCAGTGGTGATGGGAAGGTTGTGAAGGTGAAGGGAGGGTGTTCTTGTATTGACAGAAACCCAACTAAAATTGTTTGTAATCATGGCGAGAAAGAAAAAGAAATAAAGAAAGAAAGAAAGAAAGAAAGACAGAAAGACACAAAGAAAGAAAGAAAGAGAGAGAGAGATAGAGAGAGAGAGAGAAAGAAAGAAAGAAAGAAAGAAAGAAAGAAAGAAAGAAAGAAAGAAAGAAAGAAAGAAAGAAAGAAAGAAAGAAAGAAAGAAAGAAAGAAAGAAAGAGGGAGGGAGGGAGGAAGGAAGGAAGGAAGGAAGGAAGGAAGAAAGGAAGAAGGAAGGAAGGAAGGAAGGAAGGAAAGAAAAAGTAAGAAAGAAAGAAAGAAAGAAAGAAAGAAAGAAAGAAAGAAAGAAAGAAAGAAAGAAAGAAAGAGGGAGGGAGGGAGGGAGGGAGGGAGAGAAGGAGGGAGGAAGGAAGGAAGGAAGGAATGAAGGAGGAAGGAGGGAGGGAGGGAGGGAGGGAAGAAGGGAGGAAGGAAGGAAGAAAGAAAGAAAGAAAGAAGAAAGAAAGAAAGAAAGAAAGAAAGAAAGAAAGAAAGAAAGAAAGAAAGAAAGAAAGAAAGAAAGAAAGAAAGAAAGAAAGAAAGAGACAGAAAGAAAGAAAGAAAATAATGAAACAAAGAAAGAAAGAAAGAAGAAAGAAAGAAAGAGAATGAAAGAAAGAAAGAAAGAAAGAAAGAAAGAAAGAAAGAAAGAAAGAAAGAAAGAAAGAAAGAAAGAAAATAATGAAAGAAAGAAACTGCCTGCCCCAGAGGCAGGTAAGGTTTGAGGGTGGGAGGGAAACTGGGGACATTAGTGGTGAGAAAAGTGCTCTGATGAAGGGTGGTATATTTTTTGACAGAAATTCAATCATGAACAATTCTGTTACCACTGTGTTTAAGTAATTTTTTAAAAAAGAAATATTGCCTTTTTATATAAAAACGTTGGCTCTTTCAAGTGGGAGGAGAAATAATACCAGGAAAATAGGATGCAGCCCCAAAATGAAAAGGCATTTATTCCTCATGGGTTATTGTTCCTAAAGAATAAGACATTTGACCTTAAATCTAAAAACGAAGTACAAATGTGTGAATATACATGCAGTTTCTTTTAAGTTAAATATTTGGGGTTCCATCTTTCATGGGAAAGAAATGTCATAACAAGTTTTATTCATAGGACATTTAAAAATATATTTCACTCTTTTAAAAAGGCTGTTTGTATTGTCTTTCTCTATAGTCTAGGATCCATCTAAACCTAAATGACTTAGATCATGTACAATGGATTCTAAATAGTCTATCTCCATGCAAAGTAGTCACAGGAAGAGAATAATTGGATTGTATAATAGATTTTTTATTTCAACCTAGAAGTAAACAACTCTGGGTACATAATAACTGGATTAAAATAATTATCCATATTTCCCAATAAAATCAACTTATATATAGTACAAGAGTATATGTAGATTAAGATTTTTTAAAATAAATTTTGATTACCAATACAATTACCTATATATTGGTATCAAAATAAATTCAAATATTGAGTGTTCATTGAGATTTTTCTATGGAAAAAGCCTGAACATAAGGCAGAATATAAAGTGTAGTAAGTACTGTGTCAATGACATTAGTTCTCTAATGAAATATCTGTTTTAAAGAAGCATCATTTTTTTCTAGTTACTATTAAAAGCAAAGAAACAACCCTAAATATAGTTAGTTAAGCTCACCAACATGAGCTTTACATTGACTTATTATTATGTATTATAGCCATACCAAAAACATGTCCAAAATAAAGGACACTTTAAGATTGAAAATAGGAATACAGATATACTAACAAAGTAATAGAAATACAGAGACATAGAAGCTAACTAAGAGACAGTGTGTAGAGAGGCTAAGGGCATGACTTATGTCAAACAGTACAGTAACATATGTCAAACATATGTCAAACAGTACTATAGTTTCTGAGACTAGAGTTTAGATTCTTCAGCCTTTGAGCATATTTTCCCATTTGTAAATTAGATATAGTAATTATCCTTATAATACCAAGATTATTAATAAATTCATGTGAACTGCTTTTCTTTTCTTTTTCTTTTTTTTTTTTTTTTTGGTTTTTGGGTCACACCCGGAAGCACTCAGGGGTTACTCCTAGCTCTATACTCAAAAATCGCCCCGGGCAGGCACGGGGAACCATATGGGATGCCGGGATTCGAAACACCATCCTTCTGCATGAAAGGCAAACACTTTATCTCCATGCTATCTCTCCGGTCCAATGAACTGCTTTTCTTAGTGACTGGTAGGACAAAGATACTTTAAGATCAGGCAAAGAACAGAAACAAAGATTATCTTGATCTTTATATGGACTCATGAGCTTCTCCTTCTCCTGTCTATGAATACTATTATTTTAATATTTACAATTAATACTGTAACTCTTTCACATTGACAACATATATACTGTAAACATAAATATAATATATATCTTTTTCTAGGAGGGTAAATCTACTTATTAAAGAGATGCAAGAAAGATGAAATAGAAGTATATAAATTTAAATTTAAGACTGATTTGTACCATTAATTACAATGGCCTAAACACTTGCATTTATTTTTGTGCCTCCCAAAATGATCACTTAATAATTGTAAAGAATTAAATAAAAACACTAACCAGCAGAGAAATGAAATGGGAAATTATCTGCATAAGAAGTCAACCAGAACAGCTCTAGCATATCCTGCAAAATACTAGGAAATTCTAGATTTGAGAACACTAGGGAAAAAGAATTGACTGAAGAAGATAATGGCACTCTTCCCTATCTCTTTCCATGCCACACACATACCTATTAAGAAAGCAAAATGGAAATAGATAAGCACAACATATTACAGGATCATGTAAAATAAAACTGAAAACAAATGTTAAATCAGTTGTTTTTTGGTTTTTTTTTTTTTTTGGATTTACGAGATTCCCAGTTTTCTATACCCTACAGTCACTCTTATATTCAGCTCCCAGAATACTTCCCCAGGTTAATTTCTACTGGAAAGAAATTATAGGGTTCCTCACTTAAAAAGTAATTTAATACAATGCTATGGAAGAAATAAAACTATTAATATAAATTTTCTCTAAGAACAAAAGACCAGAAATATAAGTATTCACTAGTTAATTCTTCTTTCTTGTTTTGTTTTTGTTTTCGTTTTTGGGCCACACTAGGTGATGCTCAGGGGTTACTCCTGGCTATGCACTCAAAAATATGGGACACCGGGGATGGAACCTTGGTCTATCCTGTATCAGCAGTGTGCAAGGCAAATGCCCTACCACTGTGCTATCACTTCAGCCTTATATTCATTAGTAAATTCTATAAATTTTTTTTTGTTTTTTTGGGCCACACCCAGCATTGCTCAGGGGTTACTCCTGGCTGTCTGCTCAGAAATAGCTCCTGGCAGGCACGGGGGACCATATGGGACACCGGGATTCGAACCAACCACCTTTTGTCCTGGATTGGCTGCTTGCAAGGCAAACGCCGCTGTGCTATCTCTCTGGGCCCAGTAAATTCTATAACTTTTCAAGGAAGAACTAATACTTATTTTACTCAAATTCATCCCCCAAAAGAGAGAGGGATACTCCCCAAGAAATTCTAGAAGGCTAAATTACACACTAATTCTAAAACCAAAATAAAATAAGCATACAAAAATATAATTAATTACTGTTTGGATATAAACGTAAAAATGTTTGACCTTGGCAAGAGAAATGCAACATTAAGGTACTTCTCCATTATAATCAGGTGTGATTTTCCCAACAATGCATGCTTTATAAACAACAGCAATAAACTGGCAAAAAATAACTAAAAAATTCCAATCAAACAAGAAAACTATGAAAATAATGGTGAGTAGACGAAAAACAGCCCAGTGAGAGTATGGGTAGAGAGATCTTTTTGGTGAGGGATGCCACTAGAATTTGATGGTATGTGATGAATTCTATATGAATAAATCTATAAGATATGCCCAATCTCCCAATTCTGTAAAATTTAAAACTACTACAAAGAAACAAAGAATATTGCTTAGAAGTTCTGATGGTTCCAGAAAGACAGTACAGTGAGCAGAACACTTGCCTCTCATGATACCCTGTATGGCCTAGAAATGCTAGATGAAACCCTTAGCTTCATCTGGAGTGACACTTGAATAGAGTGAGGGCTAAGGACTGTAACCACTTTATTTTTCTATTTGTGTCACAGAAAACAAAAGAAAAGAAGTTCTAACACAATGGACACATTCTATTAGAGGCACAAATAGAATTTTGCATTACTTTTATATAACTACTTTTTTAGATTAACAAATATATGTTTAATATACACTTTAATAATTCATGAGTATCCTGAAAATGATTTTTATTTTTGCTATTACAAATGACCATAAATTTAGTGGCTTAAAATTGACTTTTGGGGTCACAAACATATGAGGAGGCCCTGGGGTTCACACACTGAACAAGAATGCTTATTAAAAATAAGCTACACATATTTGCATAGTTTTAGTTATGGTTCATAATTGCTTTTAAATAAATAGGTATTCAGGCTTGAGCAATTGGTTGGGAAAAATTTTATATCATGAAACAACTATAATAAATAAAATTGGTCCAAATGGAGTTAATGCAAGGAGTTGCAGAAAGTGATAAAAGAAAAATATTTTCAGAATGAGACGACATTTTATACATAAGCAGTAACAAAAATTAGGCACATGGAAGATAAAACCAAAAAAAAAAATCCTTAAACACAAAGCAAAGCAATTATGGAGTTGGAATCTGTGTATGATTATGAACGTATTCTTCTATCTTCTCTGTGGATACAAAATTATTACATTTACACAAGAAAATGCATATCTTTCTTCGTTTTTCTGTAACCACTTTTTTTCTTTTTCTCAGAAAAAGAAATTGAAAAATGCAAAACTTTAAATCACATCTTCCCTAAAGTTTTGGAGAACCCAAATCACATATATCTTCAGCCTGCCTTAATCTCAAGGGAGGGAGTGTACATAGATCTTAAATAAATAATGAATAGTAATATTAATAAAAAATTCTAAGTGATAAAAAATCCATAATGAAGGATATGTAAATATTAGCAAGATAGCAATTGCACAACACTAAACATTATTCCCATTGCTTATGAGCACAACTGTCCTATAAAATGATCAGTATGCAATGGAAGTGGCTAATTTAATGGCTAATACAAAAGTATCATTTTCTGTTTGAAATAAGATAACAGCTTTGCTAAAATGACAGTTTTCAGAAAGTACATAATTTATAAAAACTAATGCAAAACACTATACTCATCGTGAATACCATGGTGGTGGAAATGAATTTTAATATATTTATTTTTATGTAAAGTTACAATAATTGCAACAGAAAAAACATGACTCTCTGGAATTCAATTCTACTGAAAGCAAAGTTAACAGGAGTTTTAAAATTCTAAGATGAGGTGGTAGAAAAGTATAGGAGGACATCGTTAAAGAAGTTGATCAATAAGTTTTCAACAAGCATTTAATGAAGTTAGGCTTTGAAACTAAATCCACAGAAACTGGGAAATGAGGGAGCTTGACTTTCTAATGATAATATTTTAAAGGGAAAACTTCCAGATCATTAAGAAAAATATTCATGATTACATGGCAAATTGCTAGGATAATATTTTTACTCACAAAGTTAGAGAAAGAATTCACTAGTAAACTTTTCTAAGTATACAAGAAAAAATGTAGGGGCTTATAGCCAAGAAATCTGTAAGATTTAGTCACGTTGAGAAAATTATTTAGACTTGTCACTCTTACATATATCAGTCATATGTATGATAAATAATTCTGCCTCCTTTATAAATAAAATGGGTGAACATTTAGAAAAATCCTCTTGATTTTTTCAAATTTTGGAGTTTAAATTTTGGGGTTTAAATTTTGGATTTTCTTCTTATCAGTTGTATGAATTTATGAACAGTTGTGAAAATGTAATGAATCAGATTAAATACATAGAGAATTTAACAAAATACAAAGTAAAAATTCAGTAAACAGGATTAGGTCTTTATATTATAAAAGTGAGACTAAATTCAAATCTAGCAAAGATTTTTGGCATCATCTGATATGATGCACTGAGAAAAACAAAATTTCATTAGAGATATTTCTGCCCCAAATATACAACCTGAATATAAACAGAAAACATCAAACAAGCCCAAATTGAGGGATAAATTCCAAAGTACCTGGACTGTCATTAAAGAGGAATTATTTCAATAGCAAATATAGCATATGATCTAGTTAGCAAAATAATACGATTCTTTATTCAGAATCCTAGATCATTGTGACATTTGACGAATCTGTTTCAGATTTTATCAGTGTTAATTTTATATATGTTAAGTTTGATAAAATTAACTTTTTATCAGAATCTTATCAATGTTAATTTACCTGGTGATAAACTGGTGATTATGTAAGAGGAATGAACTTGCTTTTCAAAAATATACTTTGACTATTTAGAAAAAAAATGGCACATCATGTCTCCAACATATTTTAAAAGATGTTAGAAATCCATGTAGAGCCAGGGAGGGTAAGAGGAAGAAAATATATTTATAGGATAAATGGAGAAATGAATATGGAAACTATTGATGAAATATACAGCAGATTGGTTAATGCTAATTACAACAAAGTAAGTTTTTCTATTTAAAGACATCCTTGAATTCTGAAAATATGTTAACAAACAAGGCAAAAGAGACTTCATAATGCAAGTTTAGCGTTTAGAGATGGGAATATTATTATGAATCATCCACTTAGGTCCAGAAAAATAAAAAATTTACTTAAAAGTTAAGATGATAGGCGAAACACTCAGAACTAAAGATTTGAAGATACCAAAGTCTTCATGTTTGGCGTAAGTAAATTAAGAGTTTCTAGAGGCTGAAATAGCAAGAATATGGATTCTCCCTGAGTATTTCCATAAAAGAAAAAAACAAACAAAAAAAAAACAATCTTGCCAAGCAATTCTAAATTTGTTGCTATTAGTTATAACAGCAGGTAGAAACCAATGTAACATTTCTATAGTTTTTCTGCAAATCTAGAATTATTTTAAAATAAATTTTAAAAATCTTCTGGTTAATAGTTCTTAAAAGAGATTTGTTTCTTAGTTCCTTTGTTCTCAGTATTCATAGTAGAATTTTAGTAAAAAAAATAATGAAATAGTCATAAAAACTAGAAGGTAATTACATCAGAATCCCAGTAGGTTACTCAATAAAGTCCACATCAACATGTAGCACTGAGCATGTTTAAAATTTATTTTTAATTTTTTTAATAAGAACCAGCATGCCAAATATTATGGACAATGAATATTAGCATTCCAATGTGTATGTCAGAGATATTTGCAAGTATCTCATTAAACATTTTTATTTCTTTTAAAAGAGAAATTAATTTGAATTAAATCAATTGTGTTATTATTCAATTTTATCTCCTGCTTCACTTCAAGTTACTATTATTTTTGAATACTTGTTAAAAGCCATTCTCTTCAACACTAATGAAAACAAATAGTAATTGTTTACCACCTATCTTTAATAAAATCACCAAACTGCATGGATAGAGTGAACATTTGCAGGATTAAAAATAATTGTTTCAGTATGTCAAAATGTAGTAGCTCAGAAGTTGAGGAAAAAAATGTCATGTTAACTGGGCAATGTGTGTGTGTGTGTGTGTGTGTGTGTGTGTGTGTGTGTGTGTGTGTCTTGTTGTTGTTGTTTTTGGACCACACCCATTTGACGCTCAGGGGTAACTCCTGACTATGCGCTCAGAATTCGCCCCTGGATTGGGGGGTCCATATGGGACACTGGGGGATCAAATCGCGGTCAGTCCTAAGCTAGCGCTTGCAAGCTAGGGACACTGCTCTGGCCCCAATGTTTCTTAAAATGTTAGCTTTGACCTATGCTTGGTGCAGAGAATGATGTTTAGCAGCTAGTATGATGGTGGAATAATAAAATGTGTGTGGATCTAAGATAAAATGAGGCTGAAAGAACTGAATTGAGGAAAGACAAGTTTAGTTGATTATAGTTTGACAGCTACATCAAAAATGAAAGCCAGTATGGTCTTGTTTAACACCTATGCAATCCAAAAGTTAGAAGTGAAGATTGATTTAGATGTCAATGAGAATTTAAATCCTATAGATTATTTCAGTGTCTGAAGTCATAGTGAAATATTGACTGCATTGGGCTATTTCATTTGTAGTAAAAGTCTAAATGGTTTATTTGCCATTTTGCAGTTACTTCCCAGACCCACAGCTAATTACCTATTAATTACAGGGGACTGAAATGAAAGTATTTACCAAACCAGTTTGTACCAAGTAGCAGACAAGAAGAATGGGCTACTTCTTCCATAATGTGCACTTAAACTCTATCCTGTTGAAACCTGGACAGGCTCTTAATGGAGCTGGAGACCTTAGAAAATAACTTTGCCCCCAAAGAGCAAATGTGAAGTGTATTCCAGCTTTCTGTGGGGATGTTTGCATCTTTGTTGGTTTAGGCTAGACCCTTGATATTATTTAACATGGTTTATTGTACATAATTAGATTCTAATTTCTGTAGAGAGAGACATTTATTTTCAGCACCAAATTGGTAATTCGAAAGAGGGTAGTTTTAAATCCAGTGTGAGCGTTATTCATGCTGTATACTAACATACTTTAGAGGTAATTGTTTCTACTGCTTTTTAGGACACAGCTTGATGAATAAAATAAATTTGGAAAAGGAGAGACACAAAATGCAGAAATATAGACCATTAAAAAGCTTATAAACCCTCAACAAATACTTTAATTACATTGGATGAATGTAAATCATGAATGCTGAGCAGCTGGATGCTATGAAAATGTAAATGCAAACTAATCAGTGAGAGTAGAATAAAACTGGAAGCTGTATAAATCAAAATATCCATCAGGGGAAACACAGGGGTTTCCATCAGGCATTTTCACAAACCACATACTGGACATTCCAGTATATACACACATAGATAAGATAATAGCAAGATTTTTGGATTGGGCACCAACCTTAAAGTGCCTCTGTGAATTCTTATTTCCATAATGAGCTTACTCAAAATGTATGCCTGGTTTAAATTTTACGACCCCACTAAACCATCCTACCTATTTTAATGATTTGGCTGGACCTGAAATTTAAAAATTGAGCTTCCCTGGTGGTTTTCTGAACTTTTATGAACAAAGGAAAATAGTGGATTCCCAAATATCCTTTACCTATTCGCATATCTATAGTACTAGCCATATGGGTCATAAATAAATATGAATTAAAAATTTTGTTAGATTCTCATACATAATTTTAGCCTTCAAAATAATTCCCAGGTCTTTAAAACCAAACAAGACTTTAAAAATTTGTCTCTAAAGACTTTGTCTTTCCTCAGCTTTTTAAGTTCAAACCTTTATTTCTTCATTAGCATAAAATTCTACATCTTTTCCTTGTTTCTCTGGTTCTAGCAAAGCAGACCTATTGTCCCAGCAGTCCCTCAGCACTGGCTGAAATATATAATGACTAAGAATAAAAACAAATAGCAAAACCAGTTAGTTTTCTGCTTTACATATTCAGTACAATGACAATCTTTTTCTCTATATTTCTCTAGGACTTACATTGATTTGTGGTCCCCAAATCTGGCTCTACAGTGTCAGCAAGAGAATTTTAAAAATTACTGGACCCTTTTTCTTAGAGATCCTTTTATTAATTGAGGTAGATAGTTGAAATTACACATGTATATCTTACTTAATTCTAATGATAATTCAATTCTATATTCATATATAAACTTAGTATGTTATTCTAATGTGTCACACAATATACTTCTTGTGGTCTTATTATTTATGGATGTTTTGTAAAACTTGCCATGATATTCTAATTTTAGTATATGTGATGCTGAAGATATTCCAGAAGAAAAAAAAATGATCTTAACTCTGATTTCCTAATTCCAAGAAAGAAGTCTCTGATTCTAATTTAGACACAATATGTGATTTTTTTCTGAGATTCTGGTGAAATACCTTAATTTCTAAAATTAAAATATCTGTTGTATTTTTCTAAGCTCATTTGTGGCTTAGCAACTAGAGACTCAGACCTTGATATCAAGACTCAGGTCTTGATATTTGGCCCTCACAAATCATGCCTTTGAAATTCTTTTCAGAATATTCTAACACAAAAATTCTAGAATCTTGCTTTCTCTTAGTCACTTTATTCATTATTTTTAGCCAAATCACATAAGAATTGGGGATACTTTTTCTATTTCATTCTATTACACTGTTTATTAGGTTATCAAGTTTTTCAAATTAGCAATTAATTGTCTAATAACTTCTAAAACACTATGCTTCTGTGAAAAAAACTTCTAGAGATTAAGATTCTTCTCCATTGAAGTTATTATGGGGTCCTACCTTCATTTATTTGAATATTAGTATCCATTTAGCATTGAACTGTGAGGTACTGGGAAGGACAGATATCTAGAAAGAAAATCTCGATCCCTGTATTGGGATGCAAGCTCAAGAAAGTGGCACAAGAGGTAGGCAAGAACTCACATTGATTCTAGGCTAGATAATGTGAACGATAGTGGGAAGTGACCTAGAGAACAAAGTGATTTGACCATAGGTTCCTTCTATGGGAAAGACTCTATCAGGTGTAAAAACTCAAATGAGTTTTTAAATCTCTTTGGTTTAAAAAAAAGCAGTGAAAAGACTTATATGGTAGTAAAGGCATTTCCTTTGAAACAAAATATTTGGCACACTTAGAAATTCAGTTGATATTTTATCAAAGCAAGAAAAATATATTTTATAAATATTTAAGTATGTATGGCCTGTTTTCAGTGATCTTTCAATCAGCTATTGAACACTAAGGATTCAAAGAAACTCATTTAAAGACCTCAAAAGGAGAAAACATGGGAAGGAAGTGAAGGTTTTTAAGGTCCCTACTACATTTTAAATAGAGTTATTCAAACCTTACTGATATCTATTTTAGACACTATTATCTGAAAAAATTTTGGAAGACCTTCACTGAAAGGAGAAGCTTAACTATCAAAACATTTTTGGACAGGAATAACTCCTCAAGAAATCTAGCACCCTAGAACAGAGTGGCTAAAGAAACTGTAAAACTGTTGTACACCCACACAATGGAATAGTATGCAGCAAAATGAAGTTATGAAATTTGCATATACATGGATGCATATAGAGATTTTTATATTAAGTGAAATGATTCAGATGAAGAGACATAGAATAATCTCACTCATATGTAGTGTATAAGAAAAATAATAGTATGGTAATAATATCCAGAGACAATAGAGATAAGGATGTGGTGAATGCACTTAGTGTAGTGAATCATCCACGGTGACAGTGACAATTGGAACTGATCACTCTGGACAAGAACTTGATGATTAAAAGGGATAAAGTGGTATACATGGTACCCCTTTGTTAACAATAGTGCAAACTACAGTGTCAACAAGGAAGAGAGGCAGGTTGGGAGGATGTGTGGGAGGGAAACTGGGGACATTGGTGGCAGGATATGTGTACTTTATTGCAAACCAGTGTTTAAAAGGAAAAAGAGAATAAGAGAGAGAGAGAAAGAGAGAGAGAGAGAAAGAGAGAGAGAGAGAGAGAGAGAGAGAGAGAGAGAGAGAGAGAGAGAGAGAAGTTTATATGCCCCAAAGAGGCAGAAGAGATAGCATGGGGAGGATGAGATGGAAAATGGTGACGGTGGTGGTGAATTTTGCACACAGAGAAGGCTGTTTTACATTGTAGGACTGTAACTCAATAATAAACAACTTTATTTATATAAAAAACCCACAACTGTGTATAATATTTCATGGGATATTCTTTTAAAAATAAAATTTTGTATTCTATTAAAGACCACATAAAATTATATATTATTTTAACATTAAGAAACCTCTGTTTCATTTATGTATTTACCTTTTATAATAATTTTCCAAAATGAGAATTGTTATGAACTTTATTTCAGGCAGTTGTCATCAAAGGAATACTAGTTATACACAAATAGAACAAAGAGAGAATATGAAGCAGCACTGGATTTTTAATTCAGGTCAGAGAAACACTATTGTCAAAAACACACAAAAATTAGAGAATATTTTTTTTGGAGAAAGAAATTGATTAAGTTCTGGACAAGCTTAATCACCTATGGAATAGTTAATAGAGAATACAAGATATTTTGGAATAAGAATCTGAAAACAATGAAAGATTTGAGCTTTGATTAGGGAATATAGTTAAGGATATATGCAAAATACATGTAAAGGAGAATAAGTGAAACCAAATGAAATCTGAAACATTTAAATCATTGTTGCAGAAAGAATGTGAAATTGGGGGCCGGAGCCATGACACAGAGGTAGAGCGTTTGCCTTGCAAGCTGCTGACCCAGGGTGGACTGTGGTTTGATCCCCAAAAGCCTATGATCCTCCAAGCCAGGAGCGATTTCTGAGTGCATAGCCAGAAGTAACCCTTGAACATCACTGATAGGCCCAAAAACAAACAAACAAACAAACAAATAAAAAAGAATGTGAAATTACTCTAAGCAAGACATGGGCACTTTCCTATTGATATGGTTTAATGAATATTTTAAAGTTCGGTTTTTACCTTTGATTCTTGACTGCTCATAATGTTTTATCAATAGTTTCCACATCTGAATTACGCATATACTCGAGTATAAGCTGAGTTTTGGGGGGTCATACAGGTCATTCGGTGCACGTGCCATAGTCTTCAGTTGTCTTCTGCCATCTGCTGGAGGGGTCGGGCTTCAGCTCAGTCCACAAGTCTGGCTTAAGTGAACTGTATGCCATTGAACTATTTAACCCACAATATTCTGTTCTTTGTATGAGACCGACAGAAGTGATGGTGATAACTGTGAACTCAGTGATGATGACAATGTCTATCCTGATACCCTCACATCAGATACAGATGAAGCTCTGTTTGGACATACAGATGAGGAGGAATTCAGTTTTGAAGGATTTTTAACCTTTGTGATTTAGCTTGATTACGTGTTAAGCAATGTTTTCTGCACTTTAAAGTATTAAAGTTATTGTTGCTAGTTTACAGTTTTTTTTAGCAATAACTATTGAAAAAATTTAATCTATTGATTCCTCAATTCTTGTAATTGCTTTGGGTATATATTTTTATTTTTGAAATTTACCAGTGGCTGCTACATTTTCTACCTTGGCTTATACTCTAGTCACTAAGTTTTCCCAGTTTTTAGGGTAAAATTAGATGGGGGGCAGCTTATACTTGAGTCAGCTTATACTCAAGTATATAGGTAATTCAGGATTACCTTTAAAGGGAAAGGTACATATTATCACTTACAGTCAGCATATTCACAAACATGCTTAAATTATCTCAACATATTCCTTATGACTGGGGAGCAAATAGTCAACACAGATTTGATCCCTGTCATCCTGTATTGTCCCCTGAATACTATCAGGAATTATCTGTGAGCAAAGAAAGATTCAGTCATAAGCCTTGAGCACTTCTGGGTATAAACCAACACCCCCCCCCCAAAAAAAGAAAATAAACTTGCTCTTTTTCTTCCAGTCTCCTTTCTTTCATGAACAATTCATTCAGATAGATAGGAATTACATGGGAAGAAACATGCCTGATCTACTTGCCTTGGGCAGACACAATTTGTGACACAGTAGTCCTATGCAATACTATGGGAGTAAGGTAAACAAAACATTGAATAAATAAGCATGCCAGAGTCCAGCAAAATTCAAAAGTCCTTTCTCCATGAAAAACTGTTGTATGTGAATGTTGAAATATACAACATTATGTTTGTTTTCAAGATATTCTTAGAGCAATTTCTTTGCTTACCCCTGGGACAATTTGAAAGAAATTCTATTTTTTTCAAGTGTCTGTGGAGTTCTATTCTTCCCAGCCTTTTTTAAATGACTGTATCAGATTGCACAAGTGTTAAATCTCTTACCTAACATGTCACTGTGGTTGTGACTCTGGTTCAATTTCCAGCACTACATATGTCCCATAATCATCACCAGATATGGCATCTGAGCATAGACCAAAGTGTGGTCCCCCCAAAAACAAACAACTCCAAAATAAACAAAACTGAAAAAAAAAACAAATGATGGTTTAACTCTCAACTTTCTATGCTTTTTATTTTATTTACTCTTCCCCTAGTAATCTTATCAACTAAAACATAAATAACTTGTAGCATAAATACCACTAGATAGTTATTGTAAGTCTGGATACAAATAAATATATTCATTAAATATTGAAATATATAAAACTATCATTTACCATTTTCTACATTAACTTCTTTACACCTACTCCCAGACGTATCTTCACTTTTCTATGCATTCTATAATTGATTTGATGAACTTAGTAGCGGGTCACTTAACTATTCTACATTTGTTTCAATTAACTAGTAAGTTACAGTTAATTGAAAATTAAAGTACAGTTTAAAGCTCAAAAAATGTTGAAATATACAGAACCTTGATACAATTTTTAGGTCTATCTAGCTCAAACAACTGCTTCAATCCTTGTGTTGGAAGAATTCTGACAACATTTTCCAATTTATCATTTTTACTTTTTAGTTTTTGCCCTTTATTTATTGTATTAATAATCACTCCCTCTCTAATTCCCAGATTCAAAAGCACTGAGAATCATATCTAGTGTCTGTTTTCATCTCAAATTTAGTCTCTCAAACAAATCATTTTGATTTGCTTTGTGTATCTCTCTTGAATCCCACATTATTTTTAATTCTCTTCCTCATTCATATTGCAGTACAGTGCTACTTGATATTATTGCAAATGATGTCATGGCTCTCCATATTTTTCCCACCGATTAATTATCTTTAAGGACTCTAGTAATCTATTTAACTGAATATAGTATCATGAAATTCCCCAGCTTAAAATTCTTAGACATGTTCTCATTAACTAACAAAACCCCCAACTTTCTGATTTCGCCTACAAGATTCTTTATCATCTCACCCCTGTGGATCTTAAACTCAGTTTCAATAATGGTCTCCACATTTGATTTAAATGTGATGACTAGAAATAAACTTTTTTCTGAGGTATGCCTAAATCCTGCTAGGATTTAAGATAGTTAATTGTTTTCATTTGTCTGCAAGAAAAGTTACCCTTAAACAAACAAGAAAAGTTCTTATGGGGCCTGCAAGGTGGCGCTAGAAGTAAGGTGTTTGCCTTGCAAGCGCTAGCCAAGGAAAGATAGTGACCGCGGTTTGTTCCTTCGGCGTCCCATATGGTCCCCCCAAGCCAGGGGCAATTTCTGAGTGCTTAGCCAGGAGTAACCCCTGAGTATCAAACGGGTGTGGCCAGAAAAACCAAAAAAAAAAAAAAGTGCTTAGAATATTTATATTCTACATCACTGAATTTCTGAAATAATCAGAATTGTGTTGTAGGAGCATAAGATAAAACATAATACAATGACTAAAAACTCACCAATATTTTAGAATTTAATTTGTGAATTTGATTCTATAGATAAGAAAAATGCTTTCAAATCATTTTTATAAGAGAAAATAGACAGTTGCTTACAATAGCAGTAAAAATATAGACAGTAGGGAGGAGTAAAGAGATATGATTGAGGCAAGTACCCATCCTCTTTATGGTTTAGATGAATTTTTGTTTTGTTTTGTTTTTGGGCCACACCCATTTGACGCTCAGGGGTTACTCCTGGCTATGCGCTCAGAAATCTCTCCTGGCTTGGGGGACCATATGGAATGCAGGGGGATCGAACCGTGGTCCGTCCTACGCTAGTGCTTGCAAGGCAGACACCTTACCTCTAGCGCCACCTTCCCGGCCCTTAGATGAATTTTGAAAACTAAAATATCTTTATCTGAATGTAATGTCCTCTAACATGTCTTATTTCTTAAATTTATGAAAAAAATAAACCAGTTATGTGCCTTTTTTATGAGACAGGTATATTGAATATTAGAAACTTGACTAATTTTATATTAAATTTATATTTAAATCTTTGGCCATTCAAAGGCAAAAAAAATAAACAAATGAGACTAAATCAAACTAAAGAGTTTCTGAATGGCAAAAGAAAAACAAGCTAAAACTATAAGACAACTAACTGGAAAAAATATTTGCATTCAACATATAAGATAAAGGCTTAAGATCCAGAATATAACAAATGCTCACAAAGATCCTCATCAACGACAAAACTTTTAAAACCTATCAAAAATGGGAAGAAGAAAGAAATAGATACTTCTTCTTAAAGGGAGACAAGTGGACCCCCAATAGACAAATGAAAAAAGTGGTCAGCATTCTTATTAAGGAAGTCCAAATTAAGATAAAAATGAGAATTCATCTCATACAAGTAATGACACATATCAAAAATAGTAGGAATAATCTGTGCTGACAGTGATGCTTTAAAACAGAAACTCTCTGTCCAACTGCTGGTGGGAATGATGTTATTTTCAACCCCTGTAGAAAATGGTATTTAGAGTCCTCAGTAAACTTTGAATTGAGTTACCATATCACATAGCAACTCCATTTTTGGTTATTTACCCCCAAAACTTAAAAACATATATTTAAAAGGACATACACATAGTTATTCATTGCTGAACTTATCATAATAGCTAAGACATGGAATCAACCTAAGTGTTCAAAGATCGATGAAAGGATTATGATGATGTGTTTATTACATATATATATATAATTATATATGTGCATATATATGTTCTCAACAACACTAAGAACAAGAGACATAAGCTAGAACCAGTAAATGTTGTAATGTGCCTACAAGGTAGTAGGCTAGAGGTGGTAGTGGGGCTCTGGCTATGGAAATACTGGTGATGAGAGTTGATACTGGTGGTGAAATTGGTGTTGAAATAATATATACCACAAATATAACTATCAGTAATTTTGATATAAAGATTATTTAACTGAAATAAAAAAAGTTAAAACATGAAAGAGCATTCTGTGACATTATAACGATTGTAGTGGAAAATATTATTAAAATATGAGTTTTTAATGAGCCCATATTTAATGATTGCTCTCTGATCACTTCTGTATCTTCTAAAAGTAGGGCCAAAGGAAAGTAAAATTGAAGATATAAGTGTTATTACTCATTCATTTGGGTACCTGTTTCAAACATTGAATTTAATTTTATAAAATTTATTGTTAAATGTTTATCCTAAAATGCTCCATGCACAATATAACCCCGAAAGCCTTATTTAGAAAAATTTACCCCCACCATTGATGAAGTGCCTAGAAATTAGAATTCTTTTACCACCTGGTGTACTGGCCCCATTTTGTTTTAGGCGCTATGACTGTAACATAAGGGTCAGACCTCCGACTACAAATAGATCTTCAATGTCTGTTTATAAATGGGTGTGAGTGGGTAGGTGGTGGACTCCTCTAAGTTTGTCTAACCTGGATTATACACAATCCCTGCCTATATTTTATATAGTCCTTATTATATATTATCCCTTCTTCACTCCCACTCCATTCACCACCTTATGAAATCCTTTCTGTCCTCTAACCCCCTCAAATCCGACCCGTTATCTCTCCCTATTTTAACCTTTTCACCCGAAGCTTTTTTACTCCTCAGGAACACGGACCTTCCATCTGCCCCAGCAAGCTGCCACACAGCTCCCAAAGTGAAAGGACACTCTCCCAAACCGCCATCTCTTGCCCTGGCAAGAAGCTGCAGCCATAACTTCTGCTGACTCATCGATGTGGCACTTTCTCTCCCATCTCCCTTCAACATTGACTGTAGATTGCTACCAGATCCAGTTCCAGAGGGACCCCCAGCTCCAGGATACTACTTGATCTCTGATTGCTGCAAACCATTTCTCAGAATCTGCAAGACCATAGTGTGGGAGGAAAATGTGCCCTGGATCCCCCTCTCAGACTAAATCAAAAGACTTAATGGAGATATCTCTATTTTCTTTGTATGTTTCTGTAAATACATAATAGTTATATTATGTGTATTAATAGTATTAATAAGTATTAATAGTATTAATATGAGTGATAACTCTTAATTAATATTTCTATATGTTGAAGTAGCCTCCCCATCGGGTTTTTTTTCTTGGTTCTGATTCTACTTAGTTTAGTAGGAAATTCTAGTAGAAAAGTCTTGCTTGGGATAGGACTTCAGGTCAAAACCAGTGCACAGAGTCTATATAGAATATTATTTTTACCTCATGTCATTGTTCCTTTTGGCATAGGCACACTGAAACCGGTAAATGTTATGTATAGAAAGAAGTTCTTACTTAATAGGAATAAGAACCCATAAATTTATAATGCAGGGTACCTTCCACCTTGAACATGTGTCATGGGGATTTTACATAGACCTCAACTGATAGGACAGCAATCATCCAACCCTAAACCCCAGAGACCAAACTTAGAACCAGTGGAGTTCCTTGAAACAGACCAGAAATTGAGCTCCCCCCAGGGGAGGCCCTAATACCACACTGGCACCAAATTGCTCCAGGGTAGAATCATATGACAACCTAACAGCAACAACTTGATCTAAGGGCAGGATGCCCTACCTCATTCAACTAACAGTGGGATGAAATCTGAAGACACTCCATCATAGGATTTGTGCAAAAACCAAGATCTCTAATTTGACAAGATTGACTTAAACAACTGTGACTGAATAGAACTCTTCCTGGGAGCATAAAGTAAGACTTTGGGGTTCAACAATTAACATGCCCAGACTCTGTATCCAATCTTATGACAGTACGCTTCAAGGGTAAAGACATCCTGTATCTTTTAGGACAAGGGAATTTACTTTTTAATTTCCCATTTACTGCACCTATTCAAAAATAAATCCACATCTTCCCCCCTTTTATCTTATTTTGTTTTCTTCTTTTAATTTTATTTATAGCTTCCAGATAGGGGTTCCTGCCATTTTTACAGAATTATAGATCATGAATCATCTTGTTCCACCTCATATTTTAATGTCCTCCTACAAATTGAGAAAAGGAAAAAAAAAAAGTGGATGAAACCCAGGGGCCAAGAGTTCTTAGGAACATTGAGTGGAAATAAAAAATGGTCAGATATAGTTAATGACCAAAGCTAAGATCTAGTTAAGAAACCAAAGTTAACGACAATAGAATCAAGAGACCCAAACTATAACAAGCTATACACAAAATGGACCTGTTACACTAGCAGTCCAGGTGCCTATGGGTGGAGGCATGGGATGCATGCTGGGAACATAAGGTGGAGGGAGGTCAACACTGGTTGTGAGAATGACCCCAACTAACTGTCAGTATATACCTGAAATACAATTGTGAAAGAGTTGTAATTTACATTGTTTTCAATAAAAATAATTTAAGTGGGCTATTTTTAGTAATAATATATTTATTTAAACATCATAGTTAAAAACATGTTCATAGTTGGCTTTCAATTATAAAGTGTATACCCCTTCACTAGTCCAACCTTACCACCACCAATGCCCTACCATTTATCCCCCCATCACCTGTCTTCAAGACAGGTATTCTATTTCTCTCACTCACTATATCGTCGTCATAATTGTTAACAAAGTTTTTTCTCTAATTCTATTCACCAATTTTTAAAATAATTTTTATATACAAGCTTATCCATGCTTAAACATATCTACTAGATTCTCATCATAAACTAACACATGCTTGAATGCTGATCTTTTACTTTTCTCAAATCCCACAAATACTGAGATGATTCTGTGTCTATCTCTTTTCCTCTGACTTTTTCACTCAGCATAATAGTTTTCAAATCCATCTAGGTGTAAGAAAATTTTGTGAATTCATTTCTTCTAATAGCGGTGTAGTGTTCCATTGTATATATGTACCACAGCTTCTTTAGCCGCTCATTTGTTGTTGGGTACCTGAGTTGTTTCCAGATTCTGGCTAATACAAATAGAGCTGCAATGAACACAAGCGTGCAGAGGGCATTTTAGTATTGTATTTTTGTGTTCCTAAGGTATATATGCCTAGGAGTGCTATTGCTAGAACATATGGAAAATCAATTTCCTGTTTTTTGAGGAATATCCATATTGCTTTCCAGAAAGGCTGGACGAGACAGCATTCACAGTGCATGAGAGTTCCTTTCTCTCCACATACCCTCCAACACTGATTGTTCTTGTTCTTTGTGATGTGTGCCAGTCTCGGGCATGAGATGGCACCTCACTATTGTTTTGGTTTGCATTGATGAGTGATGGGGAATGTTTTTCATGTGCCTTTTGACCATTTGTATTTCTTCTTTGAAGAAGTGTGTGTTCATTTTTTCCTCCCCATTTTTTGATAGGATTACATGTTAAAGTGGAATATTTTAACATTTACTAAATGCCTTTTAATAGGTTCATTTAATGTTTCTTATAGAACATGTGACATTGCCTTAAGCATAATATATGTTCAGTAAGTAATATTTTACATATAATATACTCCACCTAATTCTGCAGGAAAAGATTGACATTTCAATGTTAAGTTGTTTAAAGTTATTACACTGCTTTCTTATTTTCTTATGTAAATAAGATACACAGGAAATCTAAGAGTATATTTGAAATGTTTGGAGACTCACTTTAAATGTAATATAATTTTTGACTCCATTGCCTCAAAAGTATTTCCCTGTAAGAAAATAATAGCCTTTTCACTTATTTAAAGCAAGCTGCATAAAATCAAAGAAATAGAACTGGGTACTGAAATATGAAAAAACACATTCAAAGAATTCTATTAAAACAAGCCTAAGTGTCTAAGAAAAGACACTTAAGTATTCTTACGTGATAAGCTACAGAGGATGATAATTGAAGACCAATGGCTCATGAGAATGGGCCTGACCATTCTATGGCCATAGATATAGCCAAGGTTGCTGATTAGGCTTCATTAAAGACAGTCATACTCCTTCTATTTTTTATTTTTATCATTTTTAACCCTGTACACCATATCTCCAACCCCAGGTGAATCAATCTGATCAGGGTCCTGCATGAAATAAACCAAACCAGGCTGAGGATGAAATACATGTAGTCAGGCAGTCTTCTTCCTTGTATGGAGATCAAGCTGCTTGCAAGAACTGCCATTTTTATTAAATATAGAGACCACCCCTGTAGGGCAGTAAGAACAGAAAGCTCAGGCTTTCTGATCTAGTCTTACCCAGATTTACTGTACTACAAGCTCTGTTTTGAGGTAAAACCAAGTTGTAAACAAACATACAATGGAACCATGGATGCTTTTGTTTGAGATAAATAAGGTGTAACATAACACTTTAGTTTACATGTTTACTGTATTTGACTACTAGACAATAACAATCTAAACAAATTTTCACAAATGTGAAATTTCCAAAGAAATTGAGAGTGCTCTTGTAAATTTAAAGTTCACCTTTTTGTTTATTATTTGATAATTTACTCCCCCATGGATGTAAAGTGCCTTACTTGTTATGGAGCTGGTAATGAGTGTTCTGAAAACAAAATTCCTCTGATCATTATAAGTATTCAGTTACTGAAAACAATTGTCAAAACATATACTTTTGTGGGTATTTTTTAATGACTTCTTTAAAAGTAAGGTTTTTTTAACTGTATGGCTTGACTTTAAAGGACTGTAATTATATATAATTAAGTTAAAATATGAACAAGATATAAAAATTAAGATCATTTTTTAGAAAATCTTATTTATTTCAGAGAAGTTAAATATAGAATATCTCAAATTATTGTCTACAAAAATATGAGAAAATTTTTTCTAAACTTTTATTAGATTTTCCTATAAAATAGGTATTCTCTTTTACTATCTCACTGCTTTGTTCACCAATGCTCTCCTAATAGAATATAGTCTATTTTAAAATAAAATTACTATTTTTAAATAAAATATTTTTAAAATAAAATGACTATTAATGTAAGAAGTTTATATTTTACTTCAATAAATTAAACCAAGATACTAATTGATACTATCTACAGACATGATTCTGAAATGTGGTGATATTAGAAAATATATTATAACTTTCCACTTAAGACAGATTACTTCAGAATTCATGTATGGAGTGACTCCCTGACAGAGTGCTAAGAATATTTGGGTGTTCAAAGAATAAGGACTATGGGGCCAGACTCATAGGTACAGCAGGTAGGGTGTTTGTTTTGCATATGACTAATTTAGGTCTAACCCCAGTTTCCCATATATTTCTCAGGGTAATCCAGCAGTTGGAGCCAGGAGTTACTCCTGAGCATCATCAGGTGTGGTCTAAAAACAAAATAAGAACTAAAAGATCTAAGCACTCTACTAGATTTCATTCATACAAATGGTTACAAATGGTAAGACATATATGAGGGTCTTACCTTTTTTTATTGACTCATCATGAGATATACAGAGTTAAAAAGTTGAGGGTTGAATTTCAGCTGCCATGCAATATATGTGCCTTCTTATATAATAAAAATGACCAAGAGGAGTCCATGTTAATATGCTATCATGTGGCTTGTGACATCAAATGATGTGTAAAGATATTCCAGTTTCTGTTGCTTCCCAACAATTAATGAGTTAAGGCAACAATAATCGTTTATTTTACAGACTAATTACAGTTTTATCAGGGCTTGGCTGGGGCAGTTAATCTGTGTCAATTTACCACAATAAAGCCAATTGAATTGGCATCTTCCAACTCCAGCCAGCAGGGTCCCTTACAGAAATGAGACAGATGCTGTGGCATACTTAGATTACAAACTAGCCTCCATATAGCCTCAAATAGGAGATAAACTGACTATTTATTGAACACAAATTATGCTCCCCTGTCTTCAGACATAGAAGTCATTGCTTCTGTTAACTGTTACCTTAAGAAAAATTAGAAGAAATATTAACAAAGACTGGGATATTTACAGAGCTGAGGTAATAGGTAATACACAATCAAGAAGCACAATCAAAGTCTAGTATTAAAGTTGTGGTAATTTCTTATTCTATTCTTGTTTGTGTTCACAATATTGTATTCATTATAGAATAAATATTAAAGTATTCCAGTCTTGCCTGGGTGTAAACATTCTGCCCTCATTTTTAAACTAGCTAGACTTATTTTACCCAGGGTACTATTCTGATCTTGGATTTATTAAGGGGACCTTTTCCCACACTTACCCCTATTCTGATAGTGTCACATTAATTGAAATGTATTATTTGCTGTATACTGTTCTTTCCTTTGAGGCCTCTTCATTTAACTTTTTGACTTCCTCACAGCAGGATCAAGGATCTATGAGTACATATTCCAAGAGACCAGAAAAGGAAGGCACTATGTCACTCTGTGAGAGATTGAACTTAAAATCTATCTAAACTTTATAAGACCTAATTTATAGAATATTAATATGCTTAATAAGTCATGATTTGCTCAGATTTAAAGGACATGGTCTATTAATGTGAAGAATGGCCAAGATCTAACTTAATATTTAATATACTTCAGAGTGTAGCTGGAGGAAGCAGTCAGAAAAATATCCAAAACTTTTTTAGGTTGGGACTATTTAGATTGAGAGATGATGGGTTAAATCTTTACTCATCATTTATTACTATTTATATGGTATTTTCAAGATATGAGCTATATAAACATATACAAGGATATTATATTTTAGAATATTTATGTACAAATAGCAGAGTAACATACAAATGAATAATTTGGAATATAGTAATATAGTATAGATGGAAAGCAAAGTTTGAGCATGTTTTTTTTTTTTTAAAGAAATAGCACCAATTATAAAGGGAAGAGAGTGGGAATTTTGGACAAGGAATGAATATTTTGATGAAATCAGAGGAGGTAGTGACTGAGGAGAAAATAATAGATGACAGTGATTTGGTCAGAAGTTCAATTGAGTTGTGGTTAAAAGTGGAATGTAAGGCTATATTATGAAGAAATTCAATATGTATATATAGCATGCTTACTAAAGAATTAATAAGTTAGGGGCCAGAGAGATGGCGCACCCATAGGGTGTTTGCCTTGCACGCGGCTGACCCAGGACAGACCGCGTTTTGATCCCTCAGTGTCCCATGTGGTACCCGAGCCAGGAGCGATTTCTGAGTGCATACCCAGGAGTAACCCTGAGCATCACCGGGTGTGGCCCAAAATAAATAAATAAATAAATAAATAAAAGAATTAGCAACTTATCTTACAGGAAAATAAGAATCACGTTTCTATTTCTAGTTTTATATGTACATATGAATACATGTAAATACATACAAATGCACATATGTGCCAGAAACTAATTGAAAGAATTACATCTACATGATGCATATTAATAATAAACTAGATATCCTATAATAAGTACTGGAAATAAAATAACTAAAATTTTTCTAAATATCAAATACTAGATTTTTCTTTTATTTATGTTGAGTGTTCAGTTGAAACAAAAACTGAAATATTTGAGTCAACAATCTAGCACAATTATTTTTTCAGTGTGACATTCAATAAGTTAATCTCTGTGCCTCAATTTTTTGTTCTGTAAGGCACAAATAATAATAGTCTCTCTTCACATTATCCAAGTAATATTGGAATTGAGAAAGCACTCACTACTTTCATTATTTCTCATAGTATTCTATTATACAGTCCTGGACTTTCTTTTTTCGTTTTGTTTTGTTTTTGTTTTGGGGCCACATCCTGCAACATTCGGAAGTTACTACTAGCTCTGAGCTCAGAAATCACAGCTCGCACATTTGGGGGACCATATGGGATGCCAGGGGTAGAACCCGGGTCCATCCTTGGTCTGCCACATGCAAGGAATATGCCCTGCTGCTGTGTTAATGCTCCAGCCCAAGTTACTACTAGCTCTGAGCTCAGAAATCACAGCTCGCACATTTGGGGGACCATATAGGATGCCAGGGGTAGAACCTTGGTCTGCCACATGCAAGGAATATGCCCTGCTGCTGTGTTAATGCTCCAGCCCAATCCTAGACTTTCTTGAGAATATGTGTTCTACCCACTTTCTAACTCCAATTCATGATTGAAGCAAAACTTGAAGAGTCTTTGAAAGGATCACTCTATGCCCCTGGAACTAAAACTTGCCATTGTAAAGATCTAGTTATAAATATAAATGGAATATTTCTCTATCTTTGCCTCATTTAGCATAAACAAATATATCATTTGCCCTTTAGAAACATTTTGGAATAAAGTATATTTTCTCAAATACCAACTGAGTTTAAGCACAGCTGGTAGTCAAATAGCTGGCAAAATCAAACAAACTAACTTGGCTTTCTTTCTTTACCCTGCCCCCAGAACCCATTACGTCCTACCCTCCATCTTTTCCCAATATACTTTCATTTCCTTCCTCCTCAAATGCCTTTATTTTTTTTTCTTTTTGGTTTTTTTTGGGGCCACACCCAGTGGTGCTCAGAGGTTACTCCTGCCTCTGTGCTCAGAAATCACTCCTGGCTTGGGGAACCATATAGGGTGCCAGGGATCAAAACCAAATCTGTCCTGGGTCAGCTGTGTGCAAAGCAAATGCCGTACCACTGTGCTACCATTCTGGTCATCACTTTTATTTCTTATAGATTACTACAGAAGCTCCATTAATCCATTTTAAAAGATGTTCACTAGCCCTTTAGTCAGTTTCTAATTGACAGAAACTATTTTAGTTTGTTGCTAAATTGCTCTTTCAATTTAAAGTTGCCAAGTGGCACTTTAAATAAGCAACATTTTCTTCTTATGAAAGAAAATCTACAACTTTAAAGACATGCAAGAAAATAATTTAGATTTGACCATTTCAAACAAAAGCAGATTGCTGAGGTTCTACTCTGGCTAGTTCTCTAAACCTTATTATTGACCAGAACAGAGTATATATAAAGGTCTTCATGAAATAAAAAGTATAATTAGGAGGGAAAATATTTGTAATTCACGATCTCTCCCTTTTCAAACTCTCCAGTTTACGGTGCTAGAGAAGTGGGTGCATATACTAGAGGTGGTGGTGTATATCAGGTGGTTGGTCTAGAGCATCTTTTTGGAGGGCATTTTTTGTTGTTGTTGCCCTTTGTGTTGGCATGAGTATAGCGTGCATGCATTTTCTCATCTACAAGAGTCCAATGCTTCCTGACTCTGGTGGCAGCTGATTAGGATGGTTAGCCAGAAGCAACTGCTCTGTAGAGTGTACACTGTGTAACAGCCAGCAGGAGATAGACTGCATTCGGAGAGGGAAAAAAAAAAATCAAAGTCAGTACCAATCGCATGGAAATTCAAAATAAAAATTTCTACCTCACTTTGATGAAATTAGAATATCTATGTGGTATTATTTAACATTTGTTAAATGCCAACTGTGAAGCAAGCTTACTTCACTGTGTAAGTAACTGTGTAAGTAAGCTTACAGAGCTCTGAATGGAAAGCTAAGAAGCTAGCCAGAGGGTTGGTAATGTAAATAAAGTAATACAACAACAAAGAGAGGAAGTGACAGATTCATACCCATAAGGTATGAATGGTCATGGTAACTGACTGACTCTTTACTCCATGAATCCTTGTGTTTTTTATACTATTCTTTCACCTCCTGTAAGTCACATTCCTGGATTATACTTATTCATTCCAACATATCATATCAGCTACAAAGAGCAAGTGCTTTGGAGTACATTAAACTATTATTCAGTACTATCAACTCTTAAAGTTCTAATGTTGGCTTTTTAAGGAATACATTCTAGAGCAAGAAGTGTCAGTACCCAAACAACAAGCTTAATTATATGCAAGTTTAAATTTGACATCTTCAGATAAAGGCAAAATACCAACTTCACTGAAGAGCATTGACTAAGTCTAATCATGAATGTGGTGAATAGGAGTCTTCAATTGCTTATCATTAGTCACTTCAAAAATGTTCAGTTTTGTTGGTCTTTACTAAATGGTCCCTTCATGTTTCAAATAAATGTTCAAGTCAGAATCACATTAAAATATGAAAACCAAACTGACTTTTTTAAATTTTTGGGCCACATCTGGTGATGCTCAGGGTTTACTCTTGGCTATGTGCTCAGAAATCACTCCTGGCTTGAAGGACCATATGGGACACTGTGGGATCGAACCCAGGTCTGTCCTAGGCTAGCATGGGCAAAGCAGATACCTTACCGCTTGTGCCACCGCTGTGGTCCCCCAAACTGACTTTTTATATTTATTATTTAGATCAATAAAAAGACATCCAATGTGTTTCTTGCCAAAAAGCAGAGTAAAAATGTTAAAATACTGTATTTAGCAACATTACAAAAATCCTGTTTTAAAAGCAGTTCTTTCAAAATTGGCCCATCTTTCAAGAATCACCAGTTTGGAAAGTTAGACCCTAAACTTTGTGGATTATTTGACTGAGACTCCACCCACTAAAGCAAAGAGTTTTGAAAGCAAATGAATTCGTAAGTTGTAAAATCAGGATGACTGTTTGAATGTGAATACTTCTAGCTAAATAATGCTGGAAATATATTACATGCTTTCTAATCTGTTAATCTTCAAACTCAGTGGTTTTCTGAAGTTTAGATTTTTGGTGGTGGAGGTGGGAAACTGAGTTGTGTTGAATGAGCTTAATAAATTATATCCAATTAGAGATATTTTCTGAAGCATAAAAATTCAACATAGGAAAGCATTGCAGAATTTGGTAAGATCCATAGGACACTGAAGGGAGATTTCTACAATTTTCTCTGGAGAATTAATATTTGTTTTTCTTTCCCCTTTCTTCAGACATATATGTCACTCTTGTCATTTTAAATCAATGTTTAAGTAAGAAACTCAGTGGATAACTTTTTTTTTTTGGGGGGGGGTATACCAGGTGACGCTCAGGTGACGCTCCTGGCTATGTGCTCAGATATTGCTCTTGGCTTTGGGAACCATATAGAACTGCAGTTCATCCTAGGTTAGACTGTGCATGGCAGACCCCCTACCACTTGCGCCACCATTCTGGTCCCTGGATATCTTCTATTTTAATTCTCTGATTGTTGATGTAATGGCAGTTGGACTTGGACATGCCCTTGGATACCCTACTACAATGACAGTTGAACCTGGACATGCCCCTGGACACACCCCCTGGTCATGCAGGTATAAAAGAGAAAAACTTGGATCATGGGGGGCGAGTGGGCAGGATAGTGACCAGAGACAAGCCTGCCAGTCCTGGGGGGTGGGACGTAAAGGAAAAACATCAGAAAGATGCTGCCTGCTTTGAATCTATCATTCTATGACTCTATTGAACTATGGGCCTTTCCCTGCCACTTTTAGCTAGTGAATTTCCGTCTCTCTTTCTCTCTCTCTCTCTGAAACACCCGGGCCTAGGTAGTAGGCTGCAGACTCCAGGAGGAATAAAAAGGATACTTCGTCTCTCTCTGTCTCTGTCTGTCTCTGTCTCTCTGTCTCTGTCTCTCTGTCTCTGTCTGTCTGTCTGTCTGTCTCTCCCCCTCTCCTCCTTCTTGGCTCCACCTGGCAACTGGGCCGCAGGGGACCCTGTGAGCCTTGCAGCAATGGGCCCTGACCCCTGGGCAGCCCTGCAACCCTGGCAGCTTTAGATTCGCAGTTTATTGCAGTAATCTGCAGAAGTCTGGCAATCTTGTAGATAACCACAGTAACCCACTTGTGGAGACTACTGTGATTCTACATATGATCATCTTCACTTATTCCCTTAACCATATCATTGTGCCTTGAAACACAATTCATTGAATTTCTTTACCTAGAACTGATTCATCCCTGAAACTCTAAATGCATATTTATTTTCATTTCAACTTACACTTTTCCTTATTTACTGCTAGAATTATACCTCAACTTAATTAAGAGCTATTACTTTATTTTATTATTATTATTAACATTTGTTTATTGATTGCCAAATTGATTGATTAGGTTTTGGGGCCACATCTGACAGTGCTCAGAAAGAGCTCCTGGCTCTGTGCTCACACAACCAAGGCAAATGCCCTGCCACTGTGCTATTGCTCCTGTCCCAAGACCTTATTACTCTAAGAGCTGATTTTTTTCTTTTTTTTTTTTTTTGCCAGACCTGGCAATGCTCAGGAGTTATTTCTTGTGGCTCTGCACTCAGGAATTTCAACTGGTGATGCTCAGGGACTCATATAGGGTACAGGAGGTTGAACTCAGATACATGCAATGCAAGCACACTTTGTTGCAATATTTCTACAGACCCAAGATCTGACCCTTTATACCCCTCCATAGATATTATCTACATGTCTACACTCTATATCACACCCTTTCAACCTGTATCTTAAGAATCATCTATATCTACATGTGATGTCTTCTCCTCCATGTGAGGTGATCTTTTATCACCATCAATCCTCCCATTCTTAGACCTGAAGATTGAATTCATAGCCTCAGGGTTTTGAAGTGAGCTGTACTGAGCTACATCCCAGCTAGACAATCTATTCTTCTTAATTGGTTCCACCAAAAGTTTCTGGCCAGTGTCACTGGAAACTTGTACTGACTAGCCTCAAAGATTCTAAAAAGTGCCATATTTGCACTGTGCTTGCTTATCAGCCTCACCATCCCTGGAAGAGGTAAGTAGATCTAATGAAAGGAGATTTGACTGCATTGTTGTACCTTTACACAGTTTAATCCTGATCAGATAACTCTCCCCAAACAGCTCATTTTACTCATCAGCCCAGGTCTCAAACCAGCACTGGCTTCCTGCTGTGCTGGACTTGCATATGTCTGCGAAAAGGTAATATTTATTCTTCTAAAAGTCACCCCAATACTTCAAACTCAGTCTATTCATGCTTTGTGTGTGTTTTTGTTTTATTTTATTTTTCTCTATTCCTTAGCTGTGTCTTACAATTGGTGCAGATTTAGTAAAATATAACTGGCCTTGATTTTTACTGAAATATAAAAGATTCAAGATGATCATGCTGAAAAAAGCATGTAGGAATCAAAACCTCCAGAGAAAATATTATATGCATGTATTTTAGGTTATGCTCAGATAAGGTTATGTCTGGTAGAATCACCTACATTTCTTACATGATTATAGATTTTTATTATTTTATATACATAACTTTTATATTTTATAATATTCAAAACACAAGGCCTTCTCTGATATCACATTAAAACAGCCAATCCATATTTGAAAATTGTAGCAGCATGATATTTTAGCCTTTGACTGGAGGGAGGGACTTTGATTTCTTCATATAGTTAATTATGTATAACTTTTGCTTAGAAAACTACAATATAGCAAGACTTAGAAATGTATTGAGCAATCAGTAATAGAAATCATCAGAATTCAGCTGCAGTCACAAACAAGGCTTAGGCAAAAAATAAAATTTGATTCTACATAGCTAGTGAAAAATAAATTGTTCTAAACTGGAAATACTGTCAACATGATTTTAGGAATAGGCTTCCCATATATTGGTCAATTTTTAATACGGCAGGTTCTCATATGCTATTGTTTCGGTCAATGTTGTTTCATTATAACATTGATGAAATGAAAAGAATCCAGCCAACCATGAATGAAATGATGCTAGCTGAGGACTTTGTTTCTTTTCTCATGCATTGCTTCACTTAAAATAACTTTCCAAGATGTATCAGAGACATTAAATATGGGCTTAGTGTATTTTGCAAGCACTATAGGAGCATTAAATGGGTTTGTTACTTCTGGGCATTTTCTTAGATTTAATAAACAGTATAAATTATCACTCATGATTCAATAAATCATTCACACAATTTTTTGTTTCACTAAGAATTTTTAATTTTATAACTTACTTTAAGTTGAAAGATTTAGATCTGTTAGCTCTCAATTGATGGAAATTCAGTTTCCAAGATTTTCTCAGAAATGTAGAAATGTCTGAAGTGATCTTTGTGGTTTTCACAAAAGGGAGAAATCAAAGAGGCAGCTAAGTATCCTATAATGCTTAGGTAGTTCTTTTTTTTTTTTTTTTTGGGCCACACCCAGTGACGCTCAGGGGTTACTTCTGGCTATGCGCTCAGAAGTCGCTCCTGGCTTGGGGGACCATATGGGACACCGGGGGATCGAACCGCGGTCCATCCTAGGCTAGCGCTAGCAAGGCAGACACCTTACCTCTAGCGCCACCGCCCGGCCCCGCTTAGGTAGTTCTTAACAATAAAAATTATTCAAAGTTACATGGTTAGGTTGAGAAACCTTGCCCTAAAACAAACTGGTTCAACTGAAGATCTTTCCACCTCAATTTATTATGCTGACAAATATCTCTGTAATGTATTTTCAGATAAACTTTACTACTTTCTAAATCACTGCTACTTAAAATTATTGTGTAGATTTAAAGTTTACAACTGTTTTTACTGTCCAAATCTAAGATTTCAGAGGAGAAATTGGTATAGGAGTACAGGGATCTAAAGCTTGTCCCAAATATACTTGGTAAGAGTCTATTTTTACATCTATTTTTGATTGAAGTAAATAATGATAATATTCAAATAAAGGATAAGGCCAATTCTGAAACGAATACTGTTTCTAATGAGGAAATTTCTGAGTATCAACATAGCAGGGGGAGGTAAAAGAATGGGTTGAGTTAGAAATTGAGACACTGTCATTTATACTTATAAAATCTATCACCCTGTTAAGCTGTTATAAAGACAAAAATCCCAAACATCAGAACAAATATTTCCCACTAGAATGGTTACCATTAGCAACTACATTCTGTTGCTAGGCAAGTTCTGGTCAGTTCAGGGAGTGAAGGAGCAGCCTCCAGTCGCAAGAGGCATAGCAATGAATGATGTACAGCTCCTTGTGACCTGTAGAGTATATTTTAGTAGCCACTAGGTCATTACTATACAGGTCAGTGAGAGAGGTTTGTTAGAGGTACTTACTGGATTTTATTCACATTAAATTTCAAATATGAACTGACTCATGACATAAGAAGTTTGGATTTTTTTCCTTGCAATTCTGAGGCACAGCTATTTACAATAATGTTTCAGGCATAATAATGTTTCAGGCATACAATATTTCAATACAAACCCACCAAAGTGTCAACATCCTTCCATCAATGTCTCAAGGTCCCTCCCACCCCATCTGTCATCTGCTTGGCAGACTCTCAGTTCTGTAGGCTAACATTCAGGATCTGTCACAGTGTGAAAATTTTATTCTCTTGTTATACTCCTTTATATTTCACATATGAGAGAGATCATTCTGAATTTGTCTCTTCCTTACTGACTTCAATCAGCAAAATACTTTTTAGTTCTACCCACATTGCAAAAAACTGCATGATTTTAACCTTTCTTATAGTTGAGTAATATTTTATTATGTACATAACCATAATTTCTTTATACAGTCCTCAGCTCCTGGGCACTTGAGTTGTTTTTATATCTTGGTTATTTTATTTATTTATTTATTTTTTGTATTTTGTGCCAAACTCGATGATGCTCAGGGGTTACTCCTGGCTCTGTGCTCAAAAATAGCTCCTGGCTTGGAGGACCATATGGGACACTGAGTGATCGAACGGTGGTTTATCCTAGGTCAGCCACGTGCAAGGCAAACACCTACTGCTGTGCCATTGCTCTGGCCCTATATCTTGGTTATTTTTAAAAGCATTAAAGTGAACATAGGAGTATAAATGTCTTTTTGAAATAGTGTTTTGAGGCTATTGAAATTACATTATAAGAAGTGGAAATGCTAGGACATTTGGAATCTCAAAGTTGATTCAAAGTAGATCAAAAAAGCCTTGATACTTGAGTCCATAGATTACATTGAGAAAAAAAGACAGAAATCTACATGATATTGACTCTAGAGACTCTAGAGACATGTTCAATGCTTTAAAGTCATTGGCCAGGAAAAGATAAACAGAAACAAACAAATGGAACTGCAAAAAGTTAAGAAGCTCTGGACTGCAAACAAAGTGATGGCTGGAATAAAAAGACACCCTGGAAGAAAATATTCACTATCTTACAGCTGACAAAGGTATAATATTCTAGCTAAGGAATTCAGAAAACTTAAAAATTTCACCAAAGACTCCAAAAATATTGGTAGAAGAGCTGAGCAGACACCTCCTCAAAGACAGAGAGCCAGTAGGTTTTTAAAAATAGTTTTTATTCTCTTATCATCAGTGAAATGCAAATAACCATAAGCATGAGATATCTGTTTTGTCAAGCCAGTAAAATTGGTGCACATCAAATCAGTCCTATTGAGGATGTGAAAAAGGAGCCATGATTGGTTGAAATGTCATCTGAGAATTCTCAAAAATTGTTTTTATATAGTCCTATTGAATATAATTAAATTTGACTTGTATTCATTGCAATAATGAGAAAAAGTGTTTCATTTATCAAAAAGCTAAGATACATTTTAAAATATACATATTGGGGCCAAGAATTGGTTATTTGGTTGAATATTTGCCTTGCATGTGGCTCACCAGGGTTCAATACTCAGCACCACATATGCCCCCTAAGACCCACCAGGTATGTCCTCAAAACAAAACAACCTTGGGGGCCAGAGCAATAGCACAGTGGTAGGGTGTTTGCAAATATAAATATATTTTCATAATTAAAAATTAATTAGAAAAAAATGCAGGTCATTCTGGCTGAGGATAAGCCTATCAAATATTAATAATAGTGAGTTATTTTGTTATTTTGATTTATTTTGCTTCTGGGGTTTTGGAGCCACAACCAATGGTGTTCATGAATGAGTCCTCATTTTTTGCTAAGGAGACTTTGGGAAACCATAGGCAGTGCTGAAGATCAGACTAAAGTTGTGGAGCTTAAGGCAAGTGTCTTAAGCCCTATGTTATATACCAGGCCCCTGGAGTATGTATGCTAGACCAGGCAAGACTGTCAAAAGTTCAATATAACCAACTTACTTTTGACTATACAACTCTCTCTAGTTTGCTAGATATATTACTGAACAGGTAAATATATAATCACTTACTGCATTTTTCAGGTTTATGATTTTATTATTCAAAAATATTTAGATGCTTCTCACATAGTAGTGAAATAACAAATGCCCAAAGACATAGGAAACAAAGAACATGAGAAATGGTTTTGAGTAGGAAACATGCCATTTGTGGGGGTGTGTGGCAGGATGGGGGGAGGCAGAGAAGAGGGAGGGGGAGGGGAACAACTATGATGGAGGGAAATGTTAACAGGCAGGCGGAGGTTTGGAGGTTAACAAATTTTTAGACTCATAGACATCAAAAGAAGAAAGGTATTTCTACTTGTCTCAGAATGAAAAGCTGGGGACTTGAATGATAGTATAGCAAGTAGGGTGTTTGCCTAGCAAACAGCTGACCTGCATTTGATCATAGTCATTCCATATGGTCTTTTGACTACTGCCAGGAGTGATGCCTGAGAAAAATAAATGTGGGCTAAAATGCCCACACACACAAAAGGGAAAGAAATAGTTGAGCATCTTAATAATATTAAAAAATTAAAAAAAAATTAAACAGCATTCAAAATTCTCTCTAATAAGTCTTTTTAACAACCAAAGTATAGAACTGGGTAATAAATTCTACTAAACTTTATAAGACAAAATGGAGAAACTGTAGGAAATTCTCAAACGTCCCTTTGGTTTTTGTTTGTTTGCTTTTTGCGAAAGATACACCCAGTTCTGCTCAGGCTTTGTGTACCATATGTGGTGCCAGGGATCTCTCCCAAGTTGGATATATTCAAGGCAATTGTCTTTCCATCTGTATGATCTTTTTTGCCCCCAAATTCCTTTCTTGTATATATATATATATATATATTTGGGGCAACCACACCCAGCTGCACTCAGGGGTTACTCCTGACTCTCTGCTCAGAAATTGCTCCTGGGAGGCATGGAGGATCATATGGGATGCTGGGATTTGAACCAATGTTGGTCCTGGGTCGGCTGCTTGCAAGACAAATGCCCTACTGCTGTGCTATCTCTCCGGCCCAGTATTTTTTTTTTTTTAGCCACAATTGGTAGTGTTCAAAACTTACTCCTGGCTCTGCACTCAGTGATATTTTCTGGTGTGGCTCAGGGGACTATATGGTGTGCATAAATGGTGTGCAGGGCCTCAAACTAGGTCAGCTCACAACCCACTATACTATTTCTTCAGTATCCCTCCTCCACAATTTTTTGTTTTGTTTAGTTTTCTTTTAGGGTATCAAACTGAATAACTACTAGCTATGCAATCTTGCTTCCAGATATCCTGGCAATTCTCAGGGTGCCATATGAAGTGTTGGGGCTTAAACTCAGGTTGTTTGCATGAAATGCAAATGTCTTACCTGCTGCACTCTTTCTGGCCCCCAAACACAATATCCTAATCTCCATACCAGACAAGGACAGCAATAAGCAAAACCCAAACATCTATGAAAACCAAAATCCATGAAACTATAAGTCACCATTTAATAAATACAAATACAGAAATTTTTGAAATCTTGAAGATAAATTGCAATAGCATAAGAGAATCATTAATCATGGCAACTGGTATTCATTTCAATAATTCCAGGCCTTATAGATCAACATATGCAAATAAATTAATAGAATATATCATACCAAGAGGAGTAGGGAAATGACACTTTATCAATAGAAATGGAAAGCATTTGATAAGATTTAATACCCATTTATTAAGACCATCAATAAATTGGGAATAGAATGGAAACACTTTAAGATTCAAAAGGTCATAAATTATTAAACAGTAATAGAAATGGATTGTTTTTCCCTTAAGATTTAGTAGACAAGGATATTAACTCAAGACATTACCATTTCTACATAATTTTAGGACTAAATCTATACTACTAGAGCAATTAGGCAAGAAAAATGAAGTAAATATAATAAAGATGAAAGACATATACAATAAAATCAAGAAATATTAGTAGAAACATAAGAAAACTAGAAGAATTGAAAAGCTATGCTATGTATTTTTGAATAGCCATTTCCCTATAAAAGGCATATAGCGAACAGTTACAAGTAAAAGTATTCAATATGACCATACTTAAGGAAAACCAATCCAGAACCGCAATAAATTATCACCTCAAACATGAAAATTACTCCTGTTTAGAAAATCAGAAATAGAATTTTTTTCAATGTTTATGTAGGCAAAATAATTCTTTTACAATATTGGTGAGATGTAGAATAGTACCACTTATATGTAAAGGGATCTAGAGATGTTTAATAAGTAAAAAAATGTGCCTAATGAGTAAAAAGAAAACAACGTATGTCCTAACAATAAAATGTAGCTATTTATTAAAAGGATATGAAAACACTAACTCAAAGGTATTTGTACCCGTGTGTTCATGGCAGCATTATTTATAATTGCTTGTATGTAGAAACAACATAAATGGCCATCGATGTATGACTAGATAAAATTTGTGCTATACATACTAACTGGAATGCTATTCAGCTGTTAAAAATATTAAAGCTTACCTTTTGTGAGAACTTGGATAAACTTTTTGTAATAATGGAAATAAGAATGAAAATAATGGATTCTCTGAAACCTGTGATGGTTACCACAGGAGCAGAACAAAAAAAGCTAGAAAAAAAAGGAAGAGGGAGTCCATCTGGACAGTGAATGCCATGAGAATGGTGGGACAGTGAAGCTTTCATACAAATAAAAATGTCTGTCCGTAGCCCCACAATGTATGTGGTTTTGAAAACCAACGGTATCTTTAAACTTTTATTAAACATGAATACAAATTCTCAAATTTAGTACTATTTGGCCAAATGGGTATTGACACACACACACACACTGCTATTTACATGTAGAGAAATATAAACTCTTTTGTAACAAGTATCAAAGTTGGTAGGGCATAAAGTATTTCATATGACAAATATACATTTATACTTATCTCTAAAAATATGTTGCTGAATTATTTTTAATAATTAAAATCAAAAGACATTCAAAGTTTTAATGTTGAGGGATTTAGTAAACTTGGTATTTATAGAAAGCAGGATACTCTGCAGTCATTTAGAATATTTTTAAATCATCTATTAAACACTTAAGATATTAAGTGCTGATGGATAAGTGCTGACATAATGAATTGTTTTATTTTAAATATTTTATTGAAACCATTTGAATTATCTTTATAGTTGGATTTCAGGAAAATATAACAACAGTGAATAAGGGCCATTCCCATCACTAGTGTTGACCTCGCTTCACCAAAGCTCCCAGTGTGCATCCCATACCTCCATCCTGAGCTCCCTGGCCTGCCAATGTAACAGGCCCATTTTAAGTTTAGATTGCTATAGCTTGGGTCTTTTTATTCTATTTCCATTGACTTTGGCTTGGGTATTTAGTTCTGACCTTTATTGTCTCCGAGGTTACACTTGAGACCACTTGGTCTTGGCCCCATCCTCTTTTTATTCTAAATTTATATAAAAACATAGAAATTTGAGATAAAACAAAGTAAGTCATGTCTCAAGGTTCTATGAAAAAGGCAGTAGTCCCTATCAAGAAGATACAAATAAAATTAAAAATAAAAGAAAAAAAGGGGGTGGGTGGCAGGTTTTGTTTGTTTGTTTGTTTTTATAGATGCAGCAAATCTTGGGGAAATGAAAAAACAGGGTGTCCCTACCCATGAAGCAGCCTATCATAAGATCAACTACAGGCTCCAGATATACTAATTGTCCAAACCTAAGGCCTTTCTTCATGGTCTTAGGAAAGGTTCTCCTCAATTGCTCTTATTACAGTTGGGGTTCTGTAATTATAAACCCTGGTTTTTACACAGATCCTATGTTCAAGCTGGGGTGTCATGGAGCATCTATTGATTTCATCTGACTGTTAGGTGGTGAAGTAGGGAAACCTTCCCTGAAAGCAAGCTATTGCTGTTTCCTAGTTGTCAGGGTGTCATAAGAACCCATGCTGAAGCAAGTTGGTACCAAAATGGCATTAGAGCTCTCCAGGTAAAAGTTTAATTCCTGATGCTGGTGCAGAAAACCTTGCCAGTTCCAAGGATTGAACCCAAGCTTCGGATTTAGATTTAGATGGTAGATGTCAGATCAAGATGTAATTATTCGGGGAGGGTGAGGTGGCGCTAGAGGTAAGGTGTCTGCTTGCAAGCACTAGCCAAGGAAGGATCGCGTTCGATCCCCTGGCATCCCATATGGTCTTCCCAAGCCAGGGGCAATTTCTGAGCGCTTAGCCAGTAGTAACCCCTGAGCATCAAATGGGTGTGGCCCAAAAAGCCAAAATAAAAAGATGTCATTATTCAAGCTTTTTATATATTCTCTACTGAAATTGTATTGTCATATTATATTATATTATTATATTTATATTATATTATATTAGTATATTATTTTAACAAATAAACTCCCATATGAAACTTATTTTTAAATTATTTTTACCTATGGATATTGAAGTATAATAATAAACTACTTCAGTTTGATGATTAGTCCTTCATGCATTTTACAAAATATATGTTATATTTTATTGTTTTGACTAAAGAAGCAGCTTTAAAACACTAGTCACACTCTAGAAGCTGTTGGGTTAAGTAAAATCCTTCACATCCTGAATTATTCCATATTTCATGAACCATCTATTCTATTCTAAAGAAAACAAACACAATCTCATTCAAAAATGCATATATACTCTGTATGTGTGTGTGTGTGTGTGTGTGTGTGTGTGTGTGTGTAGAATTCACTGATTATTACTTAGGTACTAGAGTGTATCAGAATGCAGTATTGCTCATAGACTGATTTCTTAGATATTTATAACCTGGCCATGAGGCATGAGAATGTTCAAAAACTCTAAAATTAAAGGGTAACAAACTATAGATTCTATGCATAGTTTTATTTCTACCTTAAATATATCTCCTATATAAATATCAAATATATACCTTTATAAGACAAAAAGTTATTTTGAGAAATTTGGGTTTTATGCTTTTTATTTTGTTCCAGGGAACAACCTGAAGCATCATACATACAAAGTTGTACTCTACCACTGGACTATCATACTGAAAGAGTTGATATAAGTCTTCATATGCCATCTATTAATTGTCATGTTGTGTGTGTGTGTATATATATATATATATATATATATATATAAAATGAATGTATTTTGTGTGTTCCTTCATTTAAATACAGAATAATCTTGAGTAACTTTAGAAATTTAAAAAAATGAAGAAAGCATGATGGCTAGAGACAGATTCATCCTGCCAGTGGTCTACTCCACACCCTATCTATGTCCTCCTCTTCCCTCCATGAGTATTATTAGTCAGGTGATGATAATTTCTATATGAGACAACAACAGTAAATGTTCCAAGATTTTTCTTCAGCGTGTACTATTACCCTACAGATTTTGCTTTTTAAACCTAAAAGATTTATCCTTCTGAACTACAACTCTGATGATGCTATTTTCAGTTTAAAATCCTTTAATGACCACCCATTGCCTTAGGATAAAATACAAAATTGCTTAATTTGTCTTAGAACTCTCAGATCTGACTTCTCCTTACATTTTTTTATTGTGACTGAATGGATTACACAGACTTATTTATGGTACATAGTGACAATGAATGAAGGGCATTTCCACCACCAATGTTGTCCTCCCTCCACTCCTGTTCCCAACATGTCTCCCATATCACACTGCTACTCTACCTCAATCTACCTGTACCAGATTTCTAAAGTTATAAAATAAAGTATACCTTGCTCTCATTTTTTTAACACTCATCTTTTAGACTTATTATAGCCAGTATGATAAGACCTCTAGTGGAGAATCCTACTAGGCCAGGAAAGTATAGAGAAGTGGACAGAGAAGTTGACAGTAGAAGCTTGAAGAAGAATCAGAAAGAAGGCATTTTTTTTCTTTTAGGGCCACACCCAAAAAGATGCTCAGGGGTTACTCTAGCTATGCTCTCAGAAATCGCTCCTGGCTTGGGGGACCATATGGGACATCAGGGGATTGAACCATGGTCAGTCCTAGGTTAGCATGTGCAAGGCAAATGCTCTACTGCTGGTGCCTTAGCTCTGCCCCCCATTTTATTTTTTTAAGAAGCAAAATTTAAGAGACTTTTAGAAATCTTACAAATATGGAATCTCATTCTTTGATACCATTTTTAATATTCACAAACTGAATCTGTGAAATCAAGCAACTTGCATTCAGCTTCATTTTTTCATATAACAAAGAATTAGGGTCAGAGCAGTTATGAATACTTTTATATATCTAGCATAAAGCAAATATTTCTGAAGTATTGCTATTACACAAGATACCATTCTAGGTGCTGCAGATAGAAGGTAAATGGAATTAGACTGAACTTCCATAGCTATGATCTTAGGATAAAGAAAGAAAACCAGCCTCTTTATTAACAAAAAAAAAGGAAGCAAAGAAAGGAAGCATGCTTAAGGTCAAGGAAATTTCCATAACTCTGACCTTGGTTTTAGTCTCAAAATTAATTAAAAAATGGAAAATTATTTTTTTTACATTTTTGTTTGTGTTCTTTTTGGCCACACCCAGCGATACTTAGGGCTTTCTCCTGGCTATACACTCAGAAATTGCTCCTGGCTTGGGGGACCATATGGGACGCTGGGAGAATCGAACCACGGTCCGTCCTAGGCTAAGGTGGGCAAGGCAGTTGTCTTACCACTTGGATCCCCGTGGATGATCACTTTTAAGATCTAAAGTTTTAAGTTCTAAAATAAGTATTATTAAAATATCATCTTTATATCTACTTTATAGTTGGCAGGCTTGGTGGCAAGCACAGGCTGAGTATATAACAAAGATTTCTAGGGAGAGACAGGTCCAGTTTACATTTATTGGCTTACCAGTTTTTACCAACTTTCACTCTTTAAAAATTTTTTTAGTATAACCAATGTGAATTAAAACTCTTTTACAGTTCTATTTCAGGCTCATAGTGATAGTGAATTAGGGCCATACCACAGCCTGTGTTGACCTCTCTCAACCGTATTACCAGCATGCATCCTATGCCTTCACCTTTAGGTCCCTGGACAGCTAGTGTAACAGGTCCATTTTGTGTATAGCTTGTTATAATTTGGTCTCTTGATTCTATTGTCTTTAACTTTTGTTTGGGTATTTATATCTGGCCATTTTTTATTTCCATTCAATACTCTTGAAACTCCTGGACACCTGGGTCCCATCCACTTTTTTTTCTTTTCTCAATTTGTAGGAGGACATAGAAATATGAGATAGAACAAGGTGATTCATGTTCTATGGTTCTGACAAAAGATAGGAGCCCCTATCTGGACATTATAAATAAAATTGAAAGAGGATAAAAAAAGGGAGAAGATAAAAGGATTATAGTTGTGAACTTGTTTTTATGCATAGGTGCAGTAAACATTGGAAATATTAGAAAGGAAATTCCCTTGGCCTATTCGATTCAGGGTGTCTCTACCCTTGAAGCATACTGTCATAAGACCAACTACAGGCACCAGGCATTTTCGTTGTCAAACCCCAAAAGTCTTTCTTTATGGTCCCAGGAAAATTTCTGCTCATTTGCAATTGTCAAAGTCAGTCTTCTGTAGAGATCTCGGTGTTTGCACAGATTCTAGAATGGCCAGTCTTCTGATTTCATCTCACCATTAGGTGGTTAGAAAGGGTAACCTGCCTTTAAATTAAGTTGTTGCTGTTTTCTCATCATTAAGGTGTCATATGAACCTACTTAGGAGCAAGTTGGTGCCAGAGCAATATTAGGACTTCCCTGGGGGAAGTTTGATTCTTGGTTCTGGTGTAGGGAACTGTGCCTGTTCTAAGGTTGGGACCTGGGATTTGGTATTTGATGGTTGATGTTCAATCAGTTGAGGTCTAAGTCAAGTCCCCATGACAAATGTTCAGGGTGGAAGGCACCCCTATTTCATAAAATTTATGAGTTCTTATCTTTATTAGATAAGAACTTCTTCCTATACATAAATTTCCTCGTTTTAGTGTGCCTACACAAAAAGGAATGATACCATATTAAATTATTGGTGCATTTATAGGTAAAAATAATGTGCCATAGAGTCTCTGAGCCCTTGTTTTGACTTGAGGTCTTATCCAAAGTAAGACTTTATTAGGATTTCTTACTGAGTAGACCCAAAACAAGCAAAAAAAGAGAGGGGGTATGAGGGATTCTACCTCTACATATAAAATAATCACTATGAGTTATAACCATTAAGGATTGTGTTTACATAAACATAAAAGAAAATAAAGATATCCCCTTTAAGTCTTTTGAGATAATCTGAAGGAGAAATAAGATACAGGGCACATTTTCATCCCAAACAGTGGTCTTGTGGATTCTGATAGATGGTTTGCAGCAGTCAGAGATCAGGTGGTGTCCTCAAGGTGAGATGAATCCAGTAAAGCTACAGTCTACATTGAGGAGAGATGGAAGAAAAAGGGCCACATAGATGAGTCAGCAGGAGTTGTGGCTGCAACTTCTTGCCAGAGTGAGAGATGGTGGTTTAGAAGGGTGTCCTTTCACTTTGGAAGACTTGTGGCAGAGTTAAAAGCTGAAGGTAATCAAGGTTAAATAGGGAGAGATAATGGATCAGGATTGAGGGGGTGAGATGATAGAAGGAATTTTGAAAGGTTGTGAGTGGATGAGGGGAAGGTGGAATAATATATAACAGGGACTATATACAGTATAGGCAAGGATTATGTACAATCCAGATTAGGCAAATAAAGAGGAGTCCACCACCTACACATTCATACCCACTTAAAGACAGACATTGAAGATCTATTTGTAGGCTGTAGTTGGAGGCTGGCTTATGGGAGGATCAGAGAATTTAAAAACAAAATGGGAAACAAAACAAAACAACAATAACAAAAAAAATGGGGCCAGCACATCAAGGAACAAAGATTTTTCCAATTTCTGGGCACTTCATCAATGGTGAGGATTGACTTTATTAAATAAAGCTTTTGGAGTTAGATTGTACATGAAGCATTTTAAGATAAACATAATTTTAACATATAGAATACTAAGCAATATGGTAGTGAACACTATTCATTCTTAATGGTGTCTTCAAGGGTAGAGACTTTTCAATATGGTCTCTCTAACTGGCAATCAGCAATCAGTCCCCTTTCCTGACAAGTTGTCTTTATTTTTTTATTCTCTAGTCTATATTAATCTATTTGGCACCAAATGTTAGTATTTTAATTAAATACATTTTTAATTGAATCACTCTGAAATATATAGTTACAAAGATTTTCGTGATTGAGTTTCTGTCATACAATATCCCACATCTAATTTAAATATTTTTCTAAAGAAAATCTCTAAGTGCATCTTATAAAGATAGAAAATGGAGTTCTGGTGAAGGGGAGTGTTCTTTACATGACTGAAACTCAACTATAATCATTTGTAATCAAGGTGCTTAAATAAAAATATTAATAAAAAAGAAAAAGAAGCTTTAATTTATAAAATATAAAAGTATAAACATGAGATATATTTAGAGAAAAGGTTGTTTGGTATACCTGGGCAGAATGTATATATTGTATACAATATGGGATATTTGGAGGTGGTAGAGATAAGAAAGCACTTGTCTCACAAGCAGATTACCCTGGTAGAGAACCCATAGTAGACCTGAGGAAAATAGGTAGCATCCAAAAACTGTATATAGGCATTTCTAATTACAATATGACACTATATATACATATCCAAATCCCAATATTATATAGTATTTATGAATGGTGCATATATATGTATAAATTAAGGGCTATAGACTGTGAAAAATAGATTTAATCAGTATATCTCTTGTCCAAACTAGTTACCAGACACATTCATTTTTCTTTTTTTTTTTTTTTTTTTTTGGTTTTTGGGCCACACCCGGTAATGCTCAGGGGTTACTCCTGGCTATGCGCTCAGAAGTTGCTCCTGGCTTGGGGGACCATATGGGACACCGGGGGATCGAACCGCGGTCCGTCCAAGGATAGCGCAGGCAAGGCAGGCACCTTACCTTTAGCGCCACCGCCCGGCCCCACATTCATTTTTCTTATGACCCTTCAGTCAGCTAAATGATTATTATAATCCATGGGAAGAACTAATGTTACTCTCTTGGATGCAGGGATTCCATTTAACACATTGTTTATTCCTTAAACTCAGCAGAGAACATTCATTCAATACTTCTTAACAAACAGTAAATAATTTCAATAATTTAGACTCTAGAATTAATGTACTCTGCAGCATTTAAACTCCTGTCATATTAGATTGAAAGAATATAACTAGAAGATTAAGATATTTTGTTGAATTTTATTATTCTATCAAAGTGTGACTTATAACATTGTTTGTACCTGATAATTTTGTCTCAATTGCAGTTAATCTTCTAATAATTGGTAACCTAATGAACCATATGTTTGAAATATAAAAGTGTTAGTTGTAAAACTATTCAAAGATAGCTCTTACTATAAAATATTACTGTCATGTATGTATTCTTATTGCTGTGTATATTAACAATTAATGATTAGTCATATTAATTTAGATGTTGGATCTAGAGTGGCAACTCAATGGTAGTGTTTTTATATATAGTCAAAGATTTAATTAAATAAACATGATAGAGTTAAATAACTACAATGATTGTTTATATACCTAAGTTTTTCCAGGGACAGCTCTAATTCAAGATCTGAATTTAATCTGGGTTTTATGCAGGTAGTTATGATAGCACAATTATGTTTCTTCACATATCTATTACTCCATCAGTTCTAAGATTAAATCTTTCTCTAGCTCTGTTTGAAGGAATGGGACCTCTCTGATGAAACATCACTGTAGTCCTTTTCTGCTTTACCTTATTTTTGTTTTTCTTAATCTGATACTCATTGCAGATGAAAAATTTCTCTTTACAAAGACCCTTGGTAAATATAGAACAACAACAACAAGATTAAGAACTAATTTGCCCTCCTCAACATAGCCAATTTAGGAAAATTACCCCTAACAATGAGTTTTGAAAATGTGCTGGAATAACTTTCCTCTTGATAAAACACAGTTTTCCTCCTCTTATTTGAGAATCCTGAGTTACAGTGCAGCATTCTGTCATTGCCCTCTCAGAGACACACGTTTATGCAAAAAACGTGATGATTAGCACTCATGGCTTTCCATTTAGTTAATAAAGAACAATTGCAATAAATCTGTTTTGAGTAAATGAGTGAAACTCCTGGTATCCAGAGTCACTGGTGCTGCATTATGATATAGAAAGAAGCCACTTACCTGCAAGCTAAAGACAAAAGTTTTAAGTTGGAATGTGACTCTCACTAGTTGCCTATGAGACCTCAAAAGAGATGCCTGAGCTCTAGAATTGCATCAGCTACCTTGAGTTCTAATATGAAAGGATTGAAATGGATGATTAAAATAGATGTCTTTTATAGCTTTTATTTTGTGTGTGTATTTTCTATTTAGTTTAGAACTAGAAGTCCTTTTTTGTTTGTTTTGGATTTTTTTGGAGGGGGTACATCTGGAGGTGCTCAGCCAGGTTACTCCTGGCTCTGAGCTCAGAAATTATTTCTGGTGGGCTTGGGGGGGCTTATGGAATGCTGGGAATCAAACCCAGGTTTTATGCAAGGCAAACACCCAGCTGCTGTGCTATCTTTCCAGCCCCTAGAGATCTTTCTTGTGATACATATGTGACACTGTGCTTTAAATCCCCCCCCCCACTTTTTTGGCTTTGCAGCTGATTCTCTATAAAGTTAAATGTTCATTCTTTCTTATGCCATGGTTTATTAGAAATGAGCACCAGGAAATGTGCAGAATCCTATATTTAACATCTCAGAATTGGATACTATTTTGATATAAATAGCAAGTTGTTATCTGAGTAGATTACAATGGATTTACTATCAAGCAAATTAAATCACTAGGGACAGATGTGTTTTTAGAATTGTCTGAGACAATCAATCAGCAAGTAGAAAAATTTTGGTACCTGCCAAGCTGTCCTGTATAATTCAAAGACATGTCAGCCAAGCACTTCATTTTCTGTGGCCAATAGGAGTGTTAGCAGGAAAAGAATGATCAGAAAGGCTGCACATGCCTGCTATTCTAAATTGTATACTTCTGGAAATGGAAATATTTGGAAGAATGAGCAAAAGTGAGAAAAAAGTTAAATGGGGCAAAATGATAGACAACAAAAAATGTAGATGAGAAGGAAGTCAATTATTTAATGTATTACTTTGACCAATGAATATCAGCATTCTATGTGAAAATAAAGCAAGTAGGAGAGATATAACTAGAATTACAGGCAAAAATTATCTGAATATACTAGAATAGTAAGGAAATGAAGTATATCAAAGTGAAAAAATCTGCATAGCACACACATATAAAATAGTTTTTTTAAATGGATGTGTTGAAAAATAACATTTAAAAAATGCTTTGCTATAATACTTGAACAATTAAAATTAATGTCAATATTTAGTTTTTTACCTCAAGATGGGAAACATTTTGGCCTAACAAAATATTTTTATGCCAGAGAGAGATTCTTTCACCAGAGGCATCTCTAGAAGAATGTGTATGTGTTCATCAAAACAAGAATTAAAATATTTACTCTGTAAGTATGGTATAATATAGATATATTTAAAACTCTACAGTTGTATAATACAGCTATGCCTTTGTATATTTTATGTATGTCAACAACAGCAAGAAAACTCATTTTTGACTCAATATTAAGCCCACTCAGATTTTCCAAGACAACTTTACTATATCCACACTTCTTCATTTCTGAAGCGTCTTCTAAGGACATAATCATGCTTACCATATGGGTCTTTTGGTCTCTTTACTCAATATGACAATACAGATGAAAAACTGCTACAGACAAAACATGAATGAATGGGTGTGGCTGTGCCCAATAAATCTTTTTACAGAGGGAACATGTCAGAATTGTCCTGTAGTTATAATTTGCCCATACTTATGGTATAGTTTCTTTTAAGAAGTAAGAAGGTTGTTCTCATTCTTTGTGATGTGTGCCAATCTCTGGGGTGTGAGGTGGTACCTCATAGTTGTTTTGATTTGCATCTCCCTGATGATTAGTGATGTGGAGCATTTTTTCATGTGTCTTTTGGCCATATGTATTTCTTCTTTGTCAAAGTGTCTGTCCATTTCTTCTCCCCATTTTTTGATGGGATTAGATTTTTTTTCTTGTAAAGTTCTGTCAGTGCCTTGTATATTTTAGAGATTAGCCCCTTATCAGATGGGTATTGGGTGAATAGTTTCTCCCACTCAGTGGGGGGCTCTTGTATCCTGGGCACTGTTTCTTTTGAGGTGCAGAAGCTTCTCAGTTTAATATACTCCCATCTGTTAATTTCTGCTTTCACTTGCTTGGAGAGTGCAGTTTCCTCCTTAAAGATGCCTTTAGTCACCATGTCCTGTAGTGTTTTACCTACGTGTTGTTCTATATATCTTATAATTTTGGGTCTGATATTGAGGTCTTTAATCCATTTGGATTTAACCTTTGTACATGATGTTAGCTGGGGGTCTAAGTTAAATTTCTTGCAAGTGGCTACCCAGTTGTGCCAACACCACTTGTTGAAGAGGTTTTCTTTGTTCCATTTAGGATTTTTTGCTCCTTTATCAAAAATTAGGTGATTTTATGTCTGGGAAACATTCTCTGAGTATTCAAGCTTATTCCACTGATCTGAGGACCTGTCCTTATTCCAATACCATGCTGTTTTGATAACTATTGCTTTGTAGTAAAGTTTAAAGTTGGGGAAAGTAATTCCTCCCATATTCTTTTTCCCAATGATTGCTTTAGCTATTCGAGGGTGTTTATTGTTCCAAATAAATTTCAAAATTGCCTGATCCACTTCTTTGAAGAATATCATGGGTATCTTTAGGGGGATCGCATTAAATCTGTCCAATGCTTTGGGGAGTATTGCCATTTTAATGATGTTAATCCTGCCAATCCATGAGCAGGGTATGTGCTTCCATTTCCGTGTGTCCTCTCTTATTTCTTGGAGCAGAGTTTTATAGTTTTCTTTGTATAGGTCCTTCACATTTTTAGTCAAGTTGATTCCAAGATATTTGAGTTTGTGTGGCACTATAGTGAATGGGGTTGTTTTCTTAATGTCCATTTCTTCCTTATTACTATTGGTGTATAGAAAAGCCATTGATTTTTGTGTGTTAATTTTGTAGCCTGCCACCTTGCTATATGAGTCTATTGTTTCTAGAAGCTTTCTGATAGAGTCTTTAGGGTTTTCTAAGTAGAGTATCATGTCATCTGCAAATAGTGAGAGCTTGACTTCTTCCTTTCCTATCTGGATTCCCTTGATATCTTTTTCTTGCCTAACAAGCAGTGTTGGGGGAGATATGGAGAGAAAGGAACTCTTATCCACTGCTGGTGGGAATGCTGTCTAGTTCAACCTTTATGGATAGCAATATGGAGATTCCTCCAAAAACTGGAAATCTAGCTCCCATACGACCCAGCTATACCACTCCTTGGAATATACCCTAGGAACACAAAAATACAATACAAAAATCCCTTCCTTACACCTATATTCATTGCAGCATTATTTACCATAGCAAGACTCTGGAAACAGCCAAGATACCCTTCAACAGATGAATGGCTAAAGAAACTGTGGTACCTATACACAATGGAATATTATGCAGCTGTCAGGAGAGATGAAGTCATGAAATTCTCCTATACATGGATATACATGGAATCTATTATGCTGAGTGAAATAAGTCAGAAAGAGAGAAAAATGCAGAATGGTCTCACTCATCGATGGGTTTTAAGAAAAGTGAAAGACATTTTTACAATAATAATTTTTAGGCACAAAAGAGAAAAAAGCTGGAAGTTAGAGCTCACCTCAGGAAGCTCACCGCAAACAGGGATGAGTTTAGTTAGAGAAATAACTACGTTTTGAACAATCCTAATAATGAGAATGTATGAGGGAAATAGAAAGCCTGTCTAGAGTACAGGCAGGGGTTGGGTGGGAAGGAGGGAGATTTTGGACATTGGTGATGGGAATGTTACACTGGTGATGGGTGGTGTTCTTTACATGACTGAAACTCAAATACAATCATGTATGTAATAAAGTTGGTTAAATAAAAAAAAGAAGTAAGAAGGAAGACATTTAATAGAAGTAGAGCATTATATGAGTTTTAGGAAATATTAAAGAAATAAAGAGAAGATCCTAGAGATACAGAATCCAAGAAGGGCAGAAGCTGAAAGAACAGATGATAATAGCTGACTACACTATTTATTGGCCTGAGTGATTTTCATACACCTGCCCTTACCTGACTATGAATCAGAGCACTGTCAATTCCTGGATCTTAGTTTCTTTCTTAGAATTGTGTGGAGGAGAGTTTGAATTAAGCTGTATTCAGTCTCATCTGATAATATCTGCTAAAGATTATTGAAAAAATTTGGTTTAAAAAATAATCTAAAACTAGCATAGAGAGATGCCATGAAGTGATGGAGAAGTGTTGGAAAGCTAATGAAATTATTTTCCATAGTCTGTTTCTTAGTTGCACAGTCTGTGGATGATTATAAATCATGAACATGTGAGTTTGTCTGTTTTGATCTGTTCTGTTCTACCAACTGGACATACAGATTGACTCAACAGCCTTGATATTAAAAACTGAAATTTCATCTTGGACCCCTCTCCTGGATCAACAGGTTAAAGGAAGCTTAAGAATTCTCCATGGGCTTTTATGAGAATCAGGTTGGCCCTTATCTGTGAAGAGTTTTTTTAGAAAACTCCTATGCCTGAAATGAAATAAAACCAAAAATTTTACAAACTGTAACTGACAAAATGCAGCTTCAGGAAGAAGAAGAAAAAGTACTACCAAGAGCAGCTTTCCAAGAACCTTGTGAGTAGTTAGAATTAAATTTAACGGGCCCGGAGAGATAGCACAGCGGCGTTTGCCTTGCAAGCAGCCGATCCAGGACCAAAGGTGGTTGGTTCAAATCCCGGTGTCCCATATGGTCCCCTGTGCCTGCCAGGAGCTATTTCTGAGCAGATAGCCAGGAGTAACCCCTGAGCACCGCCGGGTGTGGCCCAAAAACCAAAAAAAAAAAAAAAAAAAAAAGAATTAAATTTAACTCCTGGATGTCCTTTAATAAATAACTGTAAAATAAAAATGCAAGGGTTGTGAGATCAGCCCACAGACTGTATCTTTACCCCCAGTAGACAGGTCTGAAGAAGCAGGGTAGGAGCAAAGAAATAAGCTAAGACAGTTAGGAGAGAGCCAAGAAGCCAATCTGCTTTTTGCCTCAACGTTTCTCAGCCTCCACCCAAAGCCAGACCTGCCTTTCTTTATTAAATCAATACCCAACACTCACGAAGGAGAAGGGTTGAGTGAGAGAAAAAGTACCTATCCAGTGGGCTTTTACATATCAAAGGAAGATAAATGTTTAAGTAAGGAGGAAGTTGGGGAACACCTTTGTCTTGGATTAATAGCTGGGTGACATCCTACATATAACTACATACTTTAAAGCAATGACAACACTCGAATTCAGAACAACTAGAAGGCATGACTACTTTCGAGTAACTACTTTTGCAAGTCAGCCCCTGAAGAGGTTGACTGATGGAGGGATGGAGGATGAGGTCTTTCCCTCCATCTCGGAGTACTCTTCTGCCACCCTGTCCAGTCGAGAGTTCTGAGGTGAAACGGCGGGTAAACAGCTCGCAGACAGACAGGCTTGTGGAAATATTAGCTTTATTCGGTAGACAAGACTGAAGTTCTAAGACTCAGCATAAGTTCCAGTCAAAAGACCCTCACCTTCCACAGACCCTTGTTTTTATCTTCCAGAATTAGGTACCACCCAATGGTGGGATCAGATACCACCCAATGGTGGAAGCAGAATCAGGTACTACCCTAGGGTGGGGGCAGAATGCCAGGTCACACCCTAGGGTAGGGCACAATCACCGATCAGGTAGGGTCAGTAACATAATATTCCCCTAAAATATTTACATACACAACAACTACAATATCGAAATTTAGAACAATCAGAATCAACGGTTCAAAACCTTCCAAAAAGAAGCAGGAAACTTGGTGAAACTTGTACTGATTTGAATGATAACTAACTATACACTTTGACATAATTATTCCTTTTTTTATAGGGTATATTATGTCACAATTGTTTCTAGTAGACCAGCTCTTTCAGAGTTTAATCTGGCAGTCTTTGGTTTTGAATCCTTACTTTGATGTCTATCTTATAAAGTGGAGCTTTTATTGAGCCCTTTTACTCTCTGAGTCTCCAATAGTGGCCACAGCTGTTTATCTGGCCTCTGTCTCTTTTCATCTACACATCTCAGCCTCTGCATAAATGTTAGGTTTCTATCAGAATATTTGTGATAGCATCTATCACTTGTTTTGAGAAGAAAGAGAATGAAATAATTTATGTAAAGTCCATGATATGAAGTTGAGGACAGTTAACTATTATTTGTCCTTCTCCATTACTTTCTGACATTAACTCTCAAAAATTTTAAATAAAATAATGGACTAAAATAAAGTAATTTTAAATAGATAAACACAGTGTTTTTACTGAGGGAATTCCTCAATTTGTCTAAGAATGGCTCTGATTCAACTTTATCAAGAAAACCTCAAACTTATGTTACTGGAGTAAGTATTATGATATCATCACATTTATCTCTGCACATGAACATTTATAGTATAAATTTGACAGATGACTTTTTATTTTTGCAATGCAAATGTCTGGCTTAAGTTTTGAATGCCAAGGTATCTACTTCATCCACTTTTTTATGCTAGGCTAGCTCCAGCAAAACATACTGTCAGCACAAAGACCAGGAAAATAAATAGCTTCCTATGATTGGGTTTCTTCATTTTATAGATTTATAAATTGTTTGAATTAAAATGCTTTATAAATGGTTTGTTTTTAAATGGTTGATTTAAAATGATATCACTGTGTATTTTTAAATTCTTTGAGAGTTTTACATTATTGCTGTTGTGATTTAAATTTACCAGTAGTAAAGTTTTGGATCCCAAGACTCTCATTGTTAACCCAAATAAAAGCCAGAACCCAAGTACATGAACTCTATCTTCCCTTCTGCACTATCTCTCTATCCTGTGTGACCTAGGTTTGATATGTAATTACTAAGCCTTATAAGTAACACATTGTACTCTGACCCCCCATTTTCTGATGGTTATTATAAATGACATTTTGAAACCAAATAAGAACCATAAGATTTGTTTAAGCCACATTGGTTATTGACAGATTGAAGTTGACACAAGACAAAAGAATATGGCTACAGTACTCCATATTTCCCTTTCTTTGCTTTTTTCACTTCTTGAGAACCTACCTCTTCTTATCATTCCTCATACAAGAAATCATTGCTAAAGTACAGGGACTCACCTATCTCTTATGATACCCAGATGACAAATGCAACCAAAGAATTAGTGAGGTGGACCAGCCCTGGAGTTGACTATTCTTGAAGGAAGAGCAAATTTTGTTTTGTTCAAGACCCTGACACAATATCCAATTATCAAGATGGGCTTAACCATCAGGTAAACTTATCCCCATTTGATTCAATTATTCTGTATAGATACTCTAGCAGGATTTAATAAAAGAAAAAGAAATAATTGGTAGAATTTATGACACACACCCCAATTTTTACCTTGAACAACTGGCTTGAGACATGTTCTATTTTTATCTTTGGTTAATAATGACTTTCATTTAAATGTTTATTAACAAAGCTTAAAAACATGCTTTACTTTCTGCTCATTACTCAAAAATAAATAAAAACTTCACATAAAATAATTGTTGTTTCTTATATGTGCACCATACTAATTTCTTTTTTAAGGTGATTATCTTTAAATATAACAATTTGGTGAGTTTTAATAGAGAACAGAAATGGCTTATGAGACAGACAGGAGGATAAGCAGTACGAATATGCATCTATGTATTTTAATTTTATATTTGTTACTAAAATTTGTATTTTGATTGCTATTTCTACCAGGAGAAAAACAGAAGATACATAATAACATGCCTAACGGTCACACCACTGATTCTAACAATGTCCTCAGACAGAGACTTGATGAAGAATTACTCAGGTTCTTTGCTCAGGGTTTTTATCTTATACCTAACTCCTTATTTTTGGACTGGACACATTGAGCTCTCTCATATACACATGCCTGGAAGCTCTTATAGGCCCTCGTGCACAAAAGTGCCCTGAAGTGAGTTAGAAATCAGCAATACAGCTAGCTCAGAAACCCTCCACTGCCAATCATCCCAGAGGCAAGAGCAAGTGAAGAATATGCTGTCAGCTCCTGGCATTTCTCCCTATAGAGGAAACTGAATGCTGGCTAATAGAGGCCAGAGGTCTCTGGCCTGGAGATGAATTCAGGGGTTCAATCATTGAACAGTAGAAGGGAGAGGACCTAGCCTAAAGGAGGATAGTAAAACCTCTCCTATGAAGCAGAAAATCAGCTGGAACAGCTCACTCATAAGTAATAAACTGACATTAATAAAAGCCCAGCTGACTCTGAATATCTGTGTATTCTGTTATGAAACCAGAAAGATGAACTTACCTATGTGCACATTCAAAAGTACATGTTGCTTATAGAGGATATTTACAAGACCAACTTCTATTTTCTCATTTACCTTTAATATCTAGCATCGCTTCAGTATGAACCACTATTAACATGTGTTGAGAGAAATTAAAATTCATTTTTCAAGTATTTATATACCCAAATTTTCGTTTCCAAACACAGAATTGAAGATATGGTAACAAAATTTTCACCTCAGACTTCTAATAATAAAATATGGGTAGCATTTATTAACCAGTTTGAAACAACAAATTAGGCAAAGCCTGTATTAGATCCAAAATCCTAAAACTGTAACTATCATTAACTTTCTGTAAATTAAGTCTCAATTTCTCAGACCTACATGGGAGTTATTTCTTTTGAAGGAAACATCCAATTTAGAGTTGTAAACTCATTTATGATTTCAGAATAAAGCTTTTGACATAAACTGAGAATATCTTAAAGACCATGAACAAGTACACTGCATACACTAGGAGTTCATTTTGTGGGAGGGAGGTGGCCATAGGGTGCTCAGTATTTTAGTATTAAGTTTTATTTTGTTTATATTTTTACTCATCCAAATAATAAGAAAAATGGAACATCAATTAAATCTGAAGATGGGATTAAACAGGCATTTCAGAATCCATTGTGAGCAAAGTAATAGTATCAAAAGATAGGTTTAAAGGGAAGTAGAAAAGAACACTAATGAGAATTTGTTTGGGTATAATAAAAGATCAAAACACTCAGTAGAATGTGGAATGCTGTAAAAGGCTTGAATAGGTCAATAGAAAACAGTGATGATAAAGATACAAATTAAAACATTATTGACAAAAAAATAAATAAACCCGAGTCATTTGACTAAATTTTCCATTTCTCTATTTGCCCCTAACTCCAGGGAATTCACTTTCTAGATGGGCAAAACCAGACAAAATCAGGATCTGCATGCTGCTTCAGACTATCAGGGAAATGGATATTTATTCCAAAACTCTCTGGTTAATGTTCAGAAAAGTCCTCCAAGATAAATTTAATCAAACCTGTTATTACTCGGTTCTGACATCCAGAACTTGGCTCCACATTTCCCAATGTAAGAAATAGAGTAGCCTGGGTACAATTCAGGGACACTTTTTACTTGTTTTCTTAAAAAAGACAGATTTCTAAAAGAATGCCAAGTTTGTTTTATTTATTTATTTTTTCTGAAGAAGGTACAGTAGACAAAATATGTCTGTGAACTCAGACTTACCCTAATAAAACTACCAGAATTTTCTTCCATTAAACTTACCCAACATGCTATTATTTCCCTCCTGAATAAATGAATATGCATAAACTTAAAATAGATGAAATGGCCATTATTTTCCCCTTGATTCCCCTCTTTTTTTATTTTATGTTTCTAAATAAGAGAATATTATTCATTCTCCCTTAGTTTACTCTTTTTATGTGCTATCTCCCCCAATATTTTTTTCATTTTGTTTTAATTTTCAGACTATACCCAGTTATGCTTAGGACTTAATTCTGTCTCTGCTTAGGGACTAGTCCTGGTGGGACTCAAGGAACAACATGGGGTAAATGGAATAGTACTCAGATTGGCTGGTTGCAAGGAAAGTACTTTAATCACTGTAGTATCTCTCCAGGCATCTTGTTTTCTTTCATCTCATTGCATCTGTTTCAGATAAGATTCCAGTAAGAATTGGGTGGTACACTAGTCACAGACCACCCCAAGGACCTCTTAAAACTATGGATTTGGGGAAATTATGTATTTTATGCAGTCATTCAGAGTTTAATATAAGGTGAACTCAAAAGCTCCTTAAGACCAAACAATGTTTTAGAATCTGGAAGAAATCACAAGGCTGAAAATAGTGAGATTAATGCTACCATTTGATTCTGGGGCACACAGTTAGCTGGAGAAAATTTTTCTGGAAAATAATAGAGGGGTAGAACTCTTGATAGAACTGTCCTTCCTCTCTCCTTATACTTTTTGGAAATTTTTATTTGTAGAACTAGAAATCCAAGAGAAAAGAATGTCACATGTCCTTCATTTAGGGCACAATTTTATGGCTGAGAGAAGGAGAGGAAGGAAGGATGTATGTGATGGGAGCAAGTAGAAGATATTTATCATGATATTTTATTTTTGGGGGGTGTAGGGCCTCTGGTATTGCTCAGGTCTTATTTATGGCCCTGTACTGAGGAATAACTCCTGGTGGACTCAGGTGGACATATGGCATACCAGGGATCAAACCATGGTTGGCTATGTGCAATGCAAGCACATTTCCACTGTACTACTGCTCCAGCTCTAAAGTGAGGGATTTGAAATGAGGCTACTATGATTGAGTTACCCTAACTGTATCCTAACTTCCGTTGACCAGAAAATAGTGCGAGTGGGGCATGTAAGTGTCTATTACTTGACCAGTTTATTCTGCTTTCTAATAAAAAAATAAACAAAAACCACAGGTTCTATCAGTATATGTGAACTATAAAATATATATTAGAAGATATATATGTGTACATATATACAATGTCTAGATGATTTAAATTACAAATGAACATCCAGGGATCTCTATTACATTTTAAACAATTATCTTGATATGATAATGTATTTTCTGCAGAATTTTGTGTTGTTTTATTTTTCTTGCTTTCTTCTATAGATGCATTCTATTAATCCTAAATAATATTTTTATACATTTAAAATTTATTATTTTTTAAAATTTATTTTTGCCACATTGGTAGTGTGCAGGGGCTACTCCTGGTTCTGAGCTCAAGGATCATTCCTATAGGGCTTTCGGGATCATATGAGGCATGAAGAATCAAACCCAGGTCATCTGCATGCAAGGCAAGCAAACACTCTGTTATACTAATTCTGGATCTCTATACTATGACTTTTAAACTCTATGTACATTATATTGTATTGCCCTAAGGACTTTTTAAATCTATCACACTATGTGTTTCTGAATCATCCATAGTTTTTTAGACCTATTGTTAATTTTACAAGGTATTTTACTATATGAAATTTTATAATTATTTCTTGATTCTCCTTTTATGGACACTAGTGTATTTATAAGCTTTTACTATTTCAAATAAGGTTATTATGAGTGTTCTTTATCATGTTGTCTGGAAATATACGTCATCTATAAAATATATTATCTAAAATTGTAAGTCTAATTTATGTGTTATATGTAGCTTCAGCTTTAGTAGATAATTACTTTTACTCACCCATAATCATTATTAGAGTTTAAGAGTTTCTACTCCTCCTCATTATCAACTATTAGCTATGCCATTTTCTTCCCTTGTTTGTGATCCAGAGTTTAAGAGATGGTAGATGATTATGGTTTTTGTCTTCCACCTAAATTAACAAAGTGTTTGACAAACTTTCACTTTTTTTCCTGTGCCACAATATAGTATTTGGTGTGCTTAGAGCATTTGGGAGATATTGTTTTATTTTTATTGTTTTATCAATTTTTAGGAATTCTTTGTGTGTTTGGGACATGAACATTTTTATATTTCTGATGCAAATACCTCCTAGGATGTGTTTGAGAACATTAGTAAACATTTCATGTTTTACATACTTTTCTTGAATAAATCTTTTCTCAAATACACAAAAATATTATTACTTTTTTGAGTTTCACCTTTTATAGTTAAATGTAAACTTAATGAATATATAATCCACTAAGTGCATTCACCTCAATAATGCTTTTATTTCAGATATTCCTCTGCTATATAAAATTAAATTTTTCACTTCAATTACGATCAAAAGTGCATTAAACCTTTAGATAAAATTGGCAATAACTACATCATTCAAATGCTTAGTTTGTTTATCCATTAACACTGTCTACTTCCATGATCTTTATTCTATAACAATTTTCAACAAAGCGTTATACTTTTCTCCATAAGAGATTTTGATGTTGGTAGGTTTATTTCTAGGTTTCTTATATATAGTTTTGTTGTAAATTTAACCTTCGAAAAATATTCTCTACCATTTTCTTTGGTAGATAAGGCTAAATTTGGGTTCTGTTTAATTTGTAGATCTTTCAGCAAAATTAACATTCTTAAGAACTCAGATAATTTGTAGTTTTGTCAGGTTTTAAATGTAGGCAAGATGATGCAAGGCTGGAACTACAGAGTTTAATGCTGAGTAAAGTAAGTGAAGAGATGGAAAATGCAGAATATCCTGTGTCAAATTATTATATTAAAAATACATTGTAAGGGAATAACAAATGGCCAAAAGCAACAGAATATGAGAGTTAGCTTAAGTTCTGAGCATACCAAGGGGTGGTTGTGGTGGTGGTGGTATGAAAGTTGGATTGGAAGGGAGCTAATCTGATACTTTGGTGGTTGGGTTTTATATTAGACTACTGCATGTATGCAACTATCATTAGGAGTATTTTAAATCATGATGCCTCAATAACATTTGAAAGGTAGGCAAAATATTTGTGAAAAACTGTTGTGTCTAATACATTTATTGATTTGTTCTTGCCTTGGATGTTCCTTAAGAGCTTCAGTACTTTTAATAGGTGAAACAATCATGAACATCCTCATTTTACTTCTGATATAAAAGGAGATACTTTTTTTTAACATTTTCACTTTGGATATACTATGTATTACAAATATGAATACTAATTAAACCTGAAATGTTATAACTCACTTTGCTCACTAATATCAATTCAGAAATTATTTTATTAAGACACACTGACAGTTCTGAAGTTGATGCTATAGAACCCTCTAATTACATAATGCTTTTCTAATATCCAGGCTGTTTTATAAGAAAATCAAGTAAGTGAATTATATAAAATCTTTCTTGAATTGCTTTCCTTCATCTCCAGTTATACCTCACATTATGATTTATATATTGAAAATATTTTATATGAAATACAATTGTGTATATTATGATATTATATTTTTAACTTATGCACCATATTTTATATAACAATTGAGTTTATATAGCTATTGAGGCATACAAATTCCAACTTTATTCCCACTGTCAGTATAGGTATCCCTCACCAATGTCTTCAGGTACCTTCCTACTCCCAATTAACCTTCTTAGTGTTTCATTTAATCACTTAACTGGATCCCAAATTTACAGTATTTTTTGTTCTAATGGTTTGGATGTTTACAATTTACTCTTCACCTTTGACATATCTACAGTCCTTGACCATTGTTTCTATATGTGTTCAGACCACCTCTTCCTACTTTCCCCTCCATTTCTCTTTTTCTTTGGTATTTTCATATTTTTAGTACCAAGCTTTTGGCATCTTTGATGGCTACCAGTCTTTTGTCTTATTCTGCATGCCATAGATAAGTGAAAATATGGAACATTTATATTTTGGCATTACTTTATTTAACATAATATTCTCTGCTACAGAGTTGCAGGTTTTGCAAGGTTTAATCATTACTTTGATTACCTAATATTCCACTGTGTATACATACATATTTTTAATATCTACTCATTTGTTGTTGGACATTTTGGCTGTTTCCAAATTCTGTATATTATCCTAAGTGCTAAAATGAACTTAGGTGTCCATGTAATTTTTAGAATGAATGTTTTTGTGTTTGGAGCATAGATTCTAAGAAGTGAAATTACTGGGTTCTATTAAAAACAAAATCAGAGGGCCCGGAGAGATAGCAGAGCGATGTTAGCCTTGCAAGCAGCCGATCCAGGACCTAAGGTGGTTGGTTCGAATCCCGGTGTCCCATATGGTCCCCCGTGCTTGCCAGGAGCTATTTCTGAGCAGACAGCCAGAAGTAACCCCTGAGTACTGCCGGGTGTGGCCCCAAAACAAAACAAAACAAAACAAAACAAAACAAAAACAAAAAAACAAACAAAAAAAATCAGAGAAGATATCTGAGGAAGATACTATATTTCCTACTAGAAGAAGCCTTGTGGTTTGAGTATCATACTACTGTAGATCTTTGTTTACTTGGGTGTTACTAGAAAAGCTTAGGAACCTGCCCAAAATATTTCCTGATGTAAGGAAAAACTATTGACCATACCAAGGCTCTGGAATAAATATCTTGAAATATATTTTTATATCTGGAATCATTTGTTATTTTGGTTAAAAGGCTGTAGGCAAACTTTTTTCAAATGATACATTTAATATGTGCCATAGATTATAAAAGAATATCATGATATTTCACAAAAGGATACAAATGGATAATACAATACAAACATTTATCTACTAACAAGCTAATAACAAATTAAACCTATTAAGAAGTTTAATAGAATGTTGACAACTCCCTGCTTAAGTGAAAATAGTTAAAAATTAAATCTGATCAGATTATTTTTAATTCAACTTGCATTTTAATAAGTGGAATATGCTTGACCCTGGAGAGACAATGAATATAAGATAAATATAATTCATTAAACAATTGTCTTGTATCTTCCTGCTTTTGCTTCGCTAGCAAGCTGTGTAAGATAATTTTGCCTTTATCTCTTTCACTTGTTGGAAAGTAGGAATTATGTAGTTTTTAGTGTTTAACCGATTTGGTACTGGATAAGGACCATTTATACCAGTGCTTCAAATAGAGCTTTTGATTAAACTAGAACATTTTTAGATTAAGTAGTCTTATCTGCTCTATTACTCCTAACAATCATTATGTTTATTATGATACATGAATTTTTATATTTTGAGGTTAGTGCAGGATGAATATCAGGGAATCACAAAATGCCTTACTGTGCGAGGCTTGGCTTTTACATTTTATTGGCTGTGGAGACCATGGATGTAGGAGACAGTGGTATGTATGGAGGCAATTTATTAATTCATTTAAAACATTTAGAAATAAGGATAAAGCAACTCTTTAAAGAATATTTTAAATGTACGGGGTTTACCTTTATGAGATGAAACAATATAAGAGTAAATAAAATCTCCCAAAATTCTTCAAAGGCATGTGGTTTCAAAAGGATCTTTGTTAATAATGTAACTTACTGGGTTATCGATGAATGAATGATTCTTGAAAACAAAAAATATATTATTACAATTTTAAGGAGGAAGAAAGGAGAGAAATAATATATATGTTTGAAAAAAATATAAGTAATGGAAGCTCAGATATACTTTTAGAGGAAATCTTGACTGATATCTCATTGCAAAGCAATTTAACAGTTACTATGACAGCCTTAAATGTTCCACTTCTACTAATTTATTCTGAGAAGATATTTGAAGGCATTCCCAAAGATTTATGTATTATAATGTTTATTATAGTATTATTTATAAGACGAAAGGTTGAAAACAATATAAATGTCCACCAATAGGCAACTTGGTAAAATAAATTAAAGTATATGCATGTGATTTATTACTCTGCAGCATTTTATAATCATATTTCCAAAGACTATTTGATGGTAGGGAGAAATATACACAATATAATGCTAAATTAAAACTGTCAAAATCAAACAAACAACATTAAATAGCTACCACTTATTGAACATTAATTTTGTACCAGGATATGTATTCAGAGCTTTGTAAACAGCTCATTTAATAATCCTCCAACAAATCTGAAAGATAGCTTCACTCTTCTCATTCTAAATGCCATGAATCTAAGGATGCAGAAGAAAGTTGTGTTTCAACTTTGAATTGTCCTTTTAAAAGGAGGAGACTTAAAATCCAGAGGCACTAGGTGAAATATTTTTAACACAGTGTATTACTATTATTATAATTTTATTATAGTTTTAGTACTATGATTACAGAAGTATTACAGTTAACGATACAATTGTATTTAGTTACTGCATCCCTCCGCCACAAAAGTACCCCAAAGCCTTAACCTATGTCACCTTAGAAAACAAAAACTTATGTCAGAAAATTGCATGACAGGGATAGAGAAAATAACAGATTATGAAATTGAATTTACAATTTTAGAGTCATTTATATCTCAATATAGTAGTAGAATAGAGGTAGATGAGGCACATATTGAAAGACTCAAAGACATCCTGACCACATATAGTTTTTTTGTTTGTTTGTTTGGTTTTGGTTTTGGTTTTTTGGGTCACACCAGGCAGCACTCAAGGGCTACTCCTGGCTCTACACTCAGAAATCACCCCCAGCAGGTTTGGGGGGATCATATGGAATACTGGGATTCCATACCATCCTTCTGCATGCAAGGCAAACGCCCTGTCACTGTGCTATCTCTCCGGCCCCTACATATAGTTTCAAAAGTATACATCTCACCCCACAACTCAACTCTTTCATTTTATTCATTTATCAGAACAAGCAAATCTTCAGGCTTGTTATAGAAAAGGTCTTAATGTTCTGCTGTGGCCCATTCTAAATCAGACAAGTGATCACAATTGTCCTCTAACATGACCTTTTCTATGAGAATTAGATTTTGATGCTGGATACTGCATATCTGGAGGAGTACATTTCTTTGAAATATTTGGGCAAGAGATATACAAAACAGAATTCATATAGAAAAAGTGCTAAAATGTTTTTCTAAAAATCTTAGATAATATTGCAAATTTACTGATAGTATTTATCCTTCATGTTTTCTTGTATAGGTGTGTAATATTTACAAGACTAAAAAATGATACTACATACCATCTTTTATTTTCTTTAAAGTAGAAATTTTGATTTATTTAAGAATTTATCCTTGCAATATTTGTAATTTTATTTATTTATTTATTTTGGTTTTGGTTTTGGTTTTTTTTTGGGGGGGGGTCACTCATGGTGACGTTCAGGGGTTACTCCTGGCTATGCACTCAAAATTGCTCCTGGATTGGGGAACTATATGGGACTCCAGAGATCAAATGAGATCCATCCTGGGTCAGCCCCATGCAAGGCAAATGCTCTACTGCTGTGCTAATGTTCCAAACCCAGGATTTGTAATTTAGGAGTGCATTTATTGTGTATAGTCTATTAAATTTTGTTCTAAATATTCTATGCTTAACTTTATTGCTTATGATATTTTATAATTTTGATATTCATTGTGTTAGTTTTCTAGAATTTCATTTTAAAATATATCATAAAGGGGCTGGAATTATACAATTCCATTATAAAATGGGTATAATATAATTCCAACATACAATGAGTAGACCTTGAGTTTGATCCACAGCACCCCATATGGTTCTCTAAGCCTCCTAGGAGTGATCTCTGAGTATAGAACCAGGAGTAATCCCTGAGCACCACTGGGTGTGGCCCAAAAACCAAAAATTAAAACAAATTTGTTATTTCCTATAACCACTTTTTCCTGAACTGTCCTGGTGATTTTATTGGAAAAATTCAACATTGTTTGTCACTGCACTCTGGTTATCTTATGACCCCAAGCCTCTTCTAATTGGGGACTACTCAGCTTCAGCCAAGTAATCACTTTGAATTTCTACCTATTGGCACTGCTTAAGTCTCTAATCTGAAAATTCATTTTTCCAACCTTCTGGTTATGTTAACATTTTACAGAAATATACTATTACTGGAAGTAAACATCTACCACCACATCCTTGTTCCCACATCTCACTGCATCTATAATTTCAAACAGATATTATGCCCCTACCTTACTCCTAGTTTTTATGGATTGGGACTTTAAAAATATCACTAGAGTATCAATTTTCCCTTTGAGAGGTGTTTTATTTTTGAAAATAGGAAAAAAAAGTTATGTTTATTAAAATAGTTTACTATGAAATTATCTAAGTAAATAAAATAGCTTAATATAAAATTATTGCTGAGATATCCTTGCTCAAAGAAAAAATAAACATCTCATCAAAATATTTTTGTTTTATTCTTAAAAACAAAAGAAGCAAAACTGTTTGGTCTTATTTATCTTTTTTATTTTGGGAGAATACACCTAATGGTTCACAGGCCTACTGCTGGCTTTGTACTTAATGCTTTGTGTTCCTGGCAGGACTGGGGATCATATGCAGTACTGGGGATTGATCCTAAGTTAGTTATGTGCAGGCAAGGACACTTACCTTCTGTAGTTTTTATAACCCAGCCTAAAATTGTTTTAGATAAGAATAAGAGAAAAATATTTTGTCATGAAGGGAAAAAACTTTTTGTAAAGTGTCTCTTAGAAATTATTGATAATAATCTTGATTTTCATAGACACATTCTTACTGAAATGATTTGAGGGTAACCAATTCTGAATAAATAGTTTGGAGGAATAATACTAAATACTATCTATGGTCTCACTTTCCTCTTGATTATTTCCAACTTGAAACTTAATGTACATCAGAATTAAAAAAATAAGTGCGAATTCACTCAGACAAAATATTCATACTGCAACTATTACTATAATGGAACACATCAGGGACTTTTATACAGCAACTCATCTGGATTCATGTCTCATAGAGTAGTTTTTAGCATCTTTGGGCCATAAAGATTCCAGTAGGCCCCTGGGGATATTCTATGGGGGCCGCAAATGAAAATTCCATACAAGAGAGTTGGTGGCATAAGATTAGAGTTTATGGTAGGTTGTGGATTGCAATTAACAAGAGGGGAACAAGGTAGGATGGGAGTCATGGTCAGAGAGGTTCAGAGATAGAATGTTGTGTAGGGTGCTTGCAATGTATATGGCCAACTAAGATTTCACCAAGACAGCTCATATTCCTGGAAACAAAAAAACCATCTTCCTGTTTTAATATTTAATTGCACATATAATCATAAATATTATATCCTACCTTTCACCAGGCCTTTTCTCTATGGTTAGGGGTCTTTAAAAACATCACTAAATTATCTTTTTACATGGAGAGGTTTCTGATTTGTAAAAAAATAAAATAAAAAGTTATATTTATTAAAATAGTTGAGCCCCGCTACGAGCGCCATGTTTCCTACCAGGAGCACCATAAGCACTGAGCATAATTGGGTCTGACTGAAAATACAAAACAAACAAACAAATTAAATAAAAACAAAACAGAAACAAAACAACAAAAAAAAAAGAAACAAACCAAGTAAGGTTTGTGAAGTACTGTACTACCAACTCAGGTAAAAGGACAGGCTTCGTAAAAACCAAGGACAGAAATGTAAGAGAGCTCAGGGCCAATTTGCCAGATTTGATAGTCAAGAAGGCCCTATGCACTTGGTTAGTCTGGCCTACAGGATATATTTATTGTTAGGGGATGGGATAAAAGAGACTTCAAAATAAAAACCTGAAATAACTTCATGAATAAGGAGTTTGGATAGTGGGAGCCAAGAAAGGGAGTGAGCATTCAACCTCCTCAAGGCTTGATGATAATAAGCTTTTCAGATAAACAAGAACCCAAGAATGAAAGACAATATCTAAGAATGAAAGACATATAACAACTAAACAAAATAGCCAACATAATTTGAAATAAGGTTAGTTTTAAAGAAAGGGAGAAGCAGCAAGGTGGAAGAAGGTTTATGTGAGAATGCTATTGAGAAAGAAAACTTCCAAACATAGCTCTAAGAATCTAGGACTCCTTTATTAGTGCTTATTGATTTTCCCAGAAATGGGGCATTGCAACAATGTTAAGGTGACTCATGAGGAAGAAATCACTGGAGGTAGCTTAAGTCTAGGCGACAATAATGCTGTTTTAATGTTATAGAATCAGTAAAAGTGCTGTAGCTCTTTTAAATTTAGAAAAAAAATACCAAAAAAACCCAAACAAACAATTAAATTGAAATTGAAACAAATTTAGTTGTATAAAACTATCTAGGGAACACATGTAATTTAATTTTTAAAGGTGTGTGGAAGTTATATCGACACACACACACACACACACACACACATATATATATATAAGCATGGAAGTACTGGAACAGTTTTGATAATTAAAAAGAGGAGAGCTGAACTCAGAAAAATATACTCAGGAAATATAATTTCTGGATGGGAATGTACTGGTAATCAAGTTGACTTTGTTAAAGTGTTTATTTATTTATTTTGTTTTTGGGTCACATCTAACCGTGCTCAGGGATTTCTCCTGGCTCTGAGCTCAGGAATAATTTCTGACAGAGCATAGGAGATCGTATAGGGTTGCAGGGATCAACCCCAAACCGGTCTTGTGCAATGCAATTACCTTACCTGCAGTAGTATCAACCTGCCCCCAAATATATGTCTTTCATTTTTTGCTCTGGTTTTAAAAGCCAGGTTCCTAACCTGTTTTCTCCCAAACTCTGTTAACCTCCTCAGATACTAATACTTTCTGTTATCTCTGGGCATTCATATTGGAGAGCTTACTAAAATGCAAAATCTGATTCAGCAGGTCTGGACTAATGTTTGATAATGTTGTTAATGCTGATCTGAAAGAGAAACACAATAGCAAAAATTTGGCTGCTTTTGCTGTTCAAGCTACTCCTAAAAGATATTCTGCCTTATCAATGAATATGAAAGAAACATTTCCTCATGCCCAATCACACACTTGGACTGTATCTTAATTTTTATTATTTATGAAAATAGAAACTTCTTTTTTAAAGGAAGTCTGGATTTCTTAGAGTACAGGAACCAGTGACTGGAAAAGCCCAAATAAGTGAAAGATCAGGCTCTATTACAATCTCAGCTAACATTGCTGACAGATTCTGCAATGTACTAACAGATATGAAAGTTCCTATGGCATATTTCTATTTGGAAATTGCCATCAGATAGACTCAAAAAAAACTTCTATTAAGTGTCAACTTGTTATTATTTATATTCTAACCAGCTTAATTTAGTTCATTGTCACCAGTGACAGAACCTTTCATAATGGGCACAGAGCTGGAACCAACCCCAGATTGAAGCCTCTTTCACTGCAGAGTACACTTATATACCCTCACTTATTATGACTGGATCAATTTAGACACATAAATAAATCTAACCCACACATCTTTGACATGTGAGAAGAAGTCCATGGAGACAGAAAAATATGCAAAATCCACATAAATGACGAGTCTGGATGAAATTCACCCCCTCCATCTCATCAGTGTTACAGCAAAACAATTTTGAACAAAACCACATTATGTAAGAGCCTACTATATTCATTTTTCTCAGTAGGAAAATTTCAGAACAAATAGAATTTCTGTGAACTTGATTTTTAGAAACTCTGAAAGCTGTTATACTCATCAAGAAATTGTACTCCTTGTCCCACCTGGAGGCAGAAAATAAAAGCACTATTCTTGCCTTCCAAAGCGTATCATTACAACACTTCTGAAGTATCTGGGAGCATCTCTGCACAAAGGAGTTGAGCTTCTTAGAGGCCTGTGCATCGCATTCCAGTTTCCTTGCTCCAAGAATGTCAATATCTTTTGCAAACTATAGCTGACTCATCATCATTACAGCCCAAACAGACATTCATGCATCTCATAGCATCTTTTTAGTCTTTAACAGTGACTTGAAATTGGAGCAAAATGTGTCATGGTTGGAGTAAGATAAGGCTTTTTCAAAGAGGAAAACTATACTCAATATCGTACAGAAGAATTTCCTGTTCCAATTGTCTAAAAGTACTTTACTGGATGACAAAAGAGTGCAAATTACTACACAGTGTTTGTAAGCATGACTCACAGTCACAATGTGTAGGCCTTATTTCGATATTCAGCCTCAAAGGAACAGACAAGAGGACTATGGCTTATATACTCCAGCATTAACCCAGTGGTTCTTCATTTCCTGTTTTGTGTATTCTGAGAACTTAAATTATGCTGAAATGGATGTAAGAATCAAGTCTTTTGGAAGAATAGAATCTTCAATTCCAGACATTTATTTATTTGTTTGCCTTCATGAATTACAGACTTGAATTTAAACCATTATGCCCTTCAGAAAAACAAGGCAATTTTTTTCTCTTCTTTAAGAGCTAAAGGGCACCATGTTACACTATCCAAGGACACGCTGTTTATGTGTTATCATAACAAATTTTGTCATCTCTGCTAACCTCGTGTATGTTTTCTGTCAATAGAGAATATATTTTAAAAGGTGAGAAGTAGTGTTTAGAACTTCTCTTTGAATTCAGAATGAATGCAAATGTATTAATAAATGATATTGACTATTATCAACATTAAGAGCATTAGGAGTTGCTGATCTCTCATTCATGAATAATGAGTTGTCTGGCTTTTAATAATTTACTTAAAAAATCATTCACTTCCATATGTGAAGTTGCACTAGCTTTGTACCTCACCTTAGATGATTACTAGAGGGCAGATATAAGTTAATGAGCAACAGGGGAGGGGACAAAGGAAGCAAGAACAAAAACAGCATATTGCCTTCTAGACTATTAATGTACCTTTGTGGAGGATGGCAACAGCTAATGTCTGGCAAGAGCAGTGGAGGAAGAAATTGCTGCAGGTTCAGGTGGGAGAGTGAGTCACCTTGAGGCTGGCACTGCTGATGAGGTTTGGAGAATAATCTTTCCATTAGGAGTGAGTTCTCCTTTGAGGATGGGGGTATTATTAATGTCCAGTACTTGAAATGTTTGATTTACTTCCTGTGTACTACATAGGAACAAAGCATTATAACTGTATCACAGATCCACAAAGAGCTTTTGCAAATGCAAAATTTATTTCAGGGATATTAGGATATTTTATAGTCCAGGGGCCTTTCTTTTGGTGTATGAGCATATAACAGCACAGAGATGTAAATCGTTTGAATATGGAGATATATGGGTGAACAAGAAAATATATGTCATCATTAAGATTTTTAGTTAAAATTGTTCTCAGATATATTTTTATTCGTATTGTGAATGAGAAGTTTTTGTTGGGTGAATTGTTTAAAGTTAGATAGCAAAGTAGTCCTTTCTCAGGTCTCTTATGCAATCACAGAAGGTGTAGATTATATTAATAAATTAGAAAATTTCTGGACTAGATTTGAAATTGTGTGCCTACCTTAAATGTCAAATCATTGTAATGAGATATTAGCCACCTTTGCTTAAATTTGTATATTTTATTCTTACTCACATTTAAATACCTTTCTTAATCCCTTATTTTTGGCTCATTTGACATGATTATCATCCCAATTTCTTGCCTACTGAATAATATATTATAAATCATTCTTCTTTTGGTCTTTGATTCCCTATTAAAAATTCTAAAGTCTAATAGGTAATGATGCCATTGATGCATGGCAATGGTGCATTTAATCAAGGATTTTTTTCATCATCACACACAATATCCCTCTTATACTATCAATGACAACTTTTGTGCTTCACCATAGTTTTTTCTCATTTTATTTAATGTAAGAAGTAGAGACTAGACATTTTCAAGATAAAAAGCCACCCAAATGGCCTTATGCCTAATAAGTATTTTCATTTCTAATCGATATAATTTCATGCTTCACAGTTCTTTCTTGAGGAGGTTTTAAAAACTTCTGAATGTAGCTGTTTAATGTTCCTCTATTTCAGTCTTTTGAAATTTCTTTTTTTAAATGAAAACCTTTATACATACAAGGAAAATCATTTTAGACATAAGCTTCTGAGAGTGATAACAATTTTGTAAATTGTTAAACATATTTTCCCAAACTCTAATCATTCCAAAGATACAGGAGTCACCAATCTGACACTTAGTTTTAGATTTATCAACAGGTTTTAAATTGAATTTATTGCATTAGTTATTAAATAGTTAAAAAATTTGTGGGCAGGTGGTTAGCTTTTTTGTTCAGGTAACTAATTTTGTGACTCATTTGAAATTTAGCTATCCTAAAGTTTTTATTTTTACATCTTAAATTTATTTTATAATGACCGACATTTAGGGAATAAAGAATCCTATGGAATTTAAACTTTGGTTAAATAGTAATATGTAAAATCTATAACATATATCTAGCTAACTGAATAGTACATTGATTACCCATAAAGAAATAATGAGATCATAATAATCATGCAACAAAATTTATTGATTTATCTTGGTTTTCCTTCTTCTCTTCTTAGCTTCATAGATAAAATGTTTCAATTTTTCAACTATATGCTGGACTATAAGAAAGACCAGGGTTAATTTTGATTAAGGGAAGGCACATTTATTCTATCATTAAAAATAAAGGCATGTTTTATATTTATTAACAGATGTGTCATCTAATAATGAACACTCATGAATTGACACCATTTTAAATTTACAAATGAAACATTGAGTTTATGTACAACACAGGAAATGTAGAGAACTTTTATATATGTTTCTAGTTGAGGAAATATTTAATCTGCCTTACTAATAAAGGAGTAATAATTTTAAAAGTTATAAAATGAACAGGACATTAAAAAACAATCTCATTCACATTAGTGCCATGTAGTCACCTTAATTAAAAATGTGAATGACCTATACAAAGAAAACTACAAAACACTGCTTCAAGAAATAAGAAGACACAAGAAAATGTAGACATACCTGGTTCATGGATTGGGAGGATTAACATCATTAAAATGGCAATACGCTCTAAGTATTGTACAGATTTAATGCAACTCCTATAAGGATTCCAATGACACTCTTCTAAGAAGTATTTCAAACTCTCCTGAAATTCATTTGGAATAATATATTCCCAAGAATAGCTAAAGTAACCCTTAGAAAAAAGAAGATGGGAGGCATCACTTTCCCCAACTTTAAATTGTATTACAAAGCAATAGTCATTACATAAAAGCATAGTATTGGAATAAAGACAGATCCTGAGACTTGAGTATTAGGAGAATGTTTCCCAGACATACAATCAATTAAACTTTGATTAAAAAAAAAAAAGTAAAACACAAAATGGAGCAAGGAAAGCCTATTCAACAAGTGGTGCTGGAACAACTGGTCAGCCACATGCAAAAAAGGTGAACTCGGACCTCCATCTAAAACCAAGCACAAAGTCAAATCCAAATGGATCAAAGACCTTGACATCAGGCCCAAAACTATAAGGTAGGTAGAGCAACATGTAGGTAAAACACTCTATGACATTGAGACTAAAGGCATCTTCAAGGAGGAAACATCACTGTCCAAGCAAGTAGAAGCAGAGAAACAAATGGGACTATTTTAAGCTGAGAATCTCTTGCACCTCAAAGGAAATAGTGATTAGGATACAAAGGCCAACCAAAGAATGGGAGAAACTATTCACCAAATACCCATCAGATAAGAGGTTAATATCTAAGATAATAAGGTACTGACAGAATTTAACAGGAAAAGAATCTAATCCCATCAAAAAAATGTGGAGAAGAGGGGTTGGAGTGAGAGCATAAAGATAGGGTGTTTGCCTTGATTGCGGCTGACCCAGGACAGACATGGGTTTGATTCCCAGGCATCCCGTATGATCCTCAAAGCCAGGAACATTTTATGAGCACATAGCCAGGAGTAACATCTGAGTGTCAACGAGTGTGGACCAAAACCAAAACCAAAAACAAACAAACAAACAAAAATGGGGAGAAGAAATGAAAGGACACCTCCTCAAGGAAGAAATACAAATGCCCAAAAGGCACATGAATACATGCTCCACATCACTAATCATCAAGGAGTTGCAAACCAAAATAACAATGAAGTACCATTTCATGCCACAGAGACTGGTACACATCACAAAGAACAAGAACGATTTGTGCTGGCTGAGATTTGGGGAGAAAGTAACTCTCATTCCCTGCTGGTGGGAATGCTTTCTAGTCCAGCCTTTCTGAAAAACAACATGGAGATTTCTCAAAATACTGAAAATTGAGCTCCCATATGATCCAGCTATACCACTCCTGGGGATATACCCTCAGAACAAAAAAACACAATACAAAAATGCCTTCCTCACACCTTTATTTATTGCAACACTATTTACAATAGGCAATTTCTGGAAACAACCCAGATGCCCAACAACAAATGAGTGGCTAAAGAACTGTGGTACATATACACAATGAAACACTATGCAGCTGTCAGGACAAATGAAGTCATGACATTTTATAGATATAGATGGACATGGAAACTATTATGCTGAGTGAAATGAGTGAGAGGGAAGAGATAGACTCACTTATCTGTGGGATTTAAGAATTATAAAAGATAGTATGGCAATAATACCCAGAGGGAAAAAAAAGATGAGGGCTGGAAGGATCAGCCTACCATATGAAGCTTACCACAGAGTGGTGAAAGTAGGTAGAGAAATAACTACTCTACAACTATCATGACAATGGTAGTCAGTGTAAAAAATAGAATGCCTGTCTCGAAGACAGACAGGGGTAGAGGAGGAGGAAGATGGGTAGCACTGGTTGCGGGAATATTACACTGGTTAAGGGGAATGTACTTTTAATGACTGGAAACCAACCATAAACATGTTTTAATAATGGAGCATAAATAAAAATATTATAAAAAAGAAAAAAGATTATAAAACAAACTAATATTTCCTCTTGAGAATCAATTCCTAATCCAATGACCCTCTCTTTCCATAGACCTACTACAAAAGAATAAAAAAATACTGTAATTAGATAGATGTAAAAACCATTTTAAATTGACTTGAAGACTTTTTGAAGACTAAGCTTATTATATTAATTATTTAGAGTGTAAAAAAGTAAGTAGGCTGGTTTGTGGGTAACATAAACTGCTAAAAACTTCCCATGAGTGTTTGATGGGTCAAAAGTACTAAACAGAAAAGATCATAAGTGATTCATACCTCTTAAATAGATACATTAGGCAGAGTGGGTCCTAAGTAAATAAATTAGGCATAGTGGGGTTATTGGGCTTTATATCCCCCCAGTAAAATATTGGAATAATCTATATCTCCCTAGGCTCTTATTTTATTTACACCAATTTATCAACTAGTTACTAATAGGCCACAGAGGTTTAGTACTTGAATAGGAATGTTTGCTTAAGAATTGAAAAAAGAACTCAAACATTTTTAATTAAAAATGCATTATAATTTAAAGTCTCATATGGTATTTTCTTTGAGACAGTAGGCATAAATATGCATTATACATTTTCTTTCTTGAAAAAGCAATAGTGCAAGAGTAAAACAAAAAAGCTATGGGGTTTTTTAGTTTTTTAGACACATAGTTTCATCTTCTCTTTACTCTCTCTTTCACTATCCACTATAAAATATTATTTTCTAGATTCATCCAGAATATAACTACATATTCACCTCTCCCTTGCTTCCACCCATATCTGAGTCACTCTTATCTTGTGATTTTCACCACAGTTTTCTCACATGTTTCCTTATTAACTTTTGGCTTATTCTCAACAGAGTAGGAGTAGTGATGCATAAGAAACACATATCAGACCACATTACTTGTCTTTTCCAAATTCTCCAATGATCTCATTGAGTCTGTGTTTCCTTAGTCCTTCACTTTTCCAACCGTAGCTCCTCCTTTCTTCTTTGTAACTTTATAATATCAATATAACATCAATTTAATGTTCTTTTCCCCTTTATATACTATAATCTCTTTACAAGGAGGTGTCCAGAGATCCAATACAAGTGTGGCACATTGGCATTCAATAAAAACCTTGAGTGTTTAATGTATGGGTCAACTGAAAACAATTGTATAATAAAATTTTATAATAATAGTTAATAACTATTCATTATTTTATGGCATAGTTTAAAGTAATTGTACATAGATTTATGTAAAATTATAGCATTTTTTTCTTATAATAACTGAGTTAGATACTATTATTTTCTATATTTTAAATATGAAGCAATGGAGGAACAGAGCAAGAAAATATTACTCAGCATGATAATTGGTAACATTGGGGTTCAAAGGCAGGCAGCTGAATTCCCAAGGAGGAGTACTTTTTGATATGAATACTTTTTGACATGATAATAACATGAGGAAAAGGCTTATACAGATAAGGAACTGAAGCTGGTTTTGGAATTCAGTTGAGGCTTCCTAATGAAATGACTGAGTTGAACTAGAGAACTATATTCCAACTTTGTTGACTGGAAAAGAAACAGCTCTTCGAACTCAGCTCAGTTTTTGAAAGCTAGCATAATAGGAACTTTTCAAGCTGAGGATTAGTTTACAGCAAATTCAGCTAATGCCACAGGTCAATGAGCTGCTTATTAGTAACTCCCTCTACTTTCCACGCTGGTATCAGAAGAGATGAGATCATCTTGTTGTACAGTTAGTTCTTCATCAGCTTGTGTGTAGAGTTCTTCTCACTGACTGCGTAAATTAAGAATGCCACTCAGCTTTCCAAATTATTGGACAATTTTTACCCTGATGAGGCAACAGTGAGGGAAATCTTATACACTTTGTGAAGTGGACTGGGGTGGGTAACTCTTAATGGGGTTGATTATGATCCCTTGTGCCTTGAGTGGGTTTCACTAGCAGGACTCAGGCAATAGGAAGAGACTAATTGATTCCTGGAGGTGGCTTTGACTGCCTCAGAGAAAGCCTGTGCTAAAAATGTGCTGAGAATTAACAGCATGAGGCAGTGGAAAGGCTCCTCATTTATATTTCTGTGCTAACTACAAATGGGGAAAGCAACTGGAGCATGCACCTGCCAAGAGTCTCAGATGATTATGCTTTCTGGTTTCCTTTCCCTAGTATTCACCCAGGTATGCTTCTGAATTTGTAGAACCATCATAAGTACTAACATATAGTTCAAAAGATCTTCTTATAGGCATTAAGTGAACCACAGTGAGTAGCCAGAAATATATGAAAATCCACCCTCCTCAATATTTTATCTCTGTGTTACTGCAATTGTCATATATGGCTACAAACCAATGGCAGAAACAAAAAGCAAAAAAAATATGCCTTTTAGTATGCTATCCATAAATCAGTTAATAAAGTATATTTCTGGGCATCCTTATTAATAAAATTAAACTTTAAATGTAGGGTTTAAATTTTATGGGTGTCAAAAGTGTTTAGGTAAGTCTTTTTTGGGTTTACCTTTTGAACTTTTATTTTACGTTTTTTCTTATCTAATTTCTTAAAATAAATATATGAATTTATTTGTAATATTATTTAAGGATCTATGATCTATAAATTATTAGTAGTAGTAGTAGATTAGAATTAATACCAACAAAATTTTACAAGATTTTGTCACACTGATGAGTTCTTAATCTGATAAGATAGAACCATTTACTTCATCCTGAAATATAACTATACAAGTTCTTGTCTGTAAAGCTAATTTTTTTTTAAAATTCTCTTTCCTCGAGACTTTTTTAAATTTAATTGGAAGTAATTACCAATATAAAATAATATGAATAGTTTCTACACAGAGTGTGAACATTTATTACTCATTCAAGACATACTTTCTACTACTTTTTGGTATAAGTTTAGGTCTTGTAACAATTTATTTTTAAGAATGCAATTATGAAATGAAGAATTAAGTAATTAGATAAAAATAAATTGTGGCAAGAGTTGTTTCTATAAACTAGTGTGACAGAAAAATACGCACACGGACATAAAATAATTTAGAAAGGTCATAAAAGATTTCTAATGAAAGTAAAATTTTAGCTGAGAGCTTAAGGATGAGTAAGAGTCATTTAGGCCAGGTATGGTGGGAAAAAATATCAAAACAGAGGTAGTTATATTTGCAAATTCTGAGTTTGGAGAGGTATGACTGCAGTCTAACAACAAAAAAAGTACAATCACATTGCCTTCTATGTTACTTACACGTGCACTTTTCAGATGTACCCTACTTTTTCAAATTATTGAGAATGTGTTTAAATATGGTTGTTAAAATCAAGAGTCCCAAAGTTTAGCAACTATACCTAAAAAGGTGCTTTTAATATGGCATTTGAAGAAAGGTGGAGAATGAGAGGGAACCGAGGAACATTGCTGAGGGATCAATGCTTAGCATTGTATGCCTAAAACTCAAATATGAATACCTTTGTAAATCACAGTGCTTTAATATTTTTAATGTTTTAAAGACTATTCACAATAGCAAGAATCTGAAAACTCAAGGGCCCGAAAACAGAATAGTGGGTAAAGAGACTGTTTTACATTTACACAATAGAATACTACACAGCTGTTAGAAAAATGAAATCATGAAATTTGTTTATACACAAATGAATATGGAGAGTTTTATGCTGAGTGAAATTAGTCAGAGGGAATTGGATAGGCATTTGTGGTACATAAAATGATAGCATAGTATTAATATTGAGAGACAATAGAGATGAGGGTCAGGAAGACCAATCATTGGTAGGAAGCTTACCACAAATAGTACAGAGTATAGTTAGGGCAGAGAAGAAACCACTATGACAATGAATGTTGGAAATGATCACTTTGGATAAGAACTGGGTGCTGAAAGGAGGTAAAATAATATGCATAGTGTCCTCTCAGTAACAATATTACAAATCAGTGTCAAATGAAATAATATAGGAAGAGAGAGGGAGAGGGAGAGGAAGGGGGAGGAAGAGAGAGGGAGAGGGAGAGGAAGGGAGAGGAAGAGAGAGGGAGAGGGAAAGGAAAAGAGAGAGAGGGAGAGAGAGAGAGCTAGAGGCAGGCAGGGAGAAGTGCAAAAAGGAAACAGGGGACATTAATGGTGGGAAATGATCACTGGTAAAGATTGTGTAACTGAACATTATTGTATAGCTGTAAACATGTACAACTGGACATTGTATAACTGAAACTCAATCAGGAACAACTTTTTAACCATGGGAAAACAATTATATTATGAACAACCTTATAATCAATGTTTTAATGAAGTCATTAATTAAAAATGTACTAAGGTACCATTGTTTCTATTAATAACTATTGTTTCTAATAATAACTATCATTATTTTCTTTTTTTAAAATAATTTTTGTTTGTTTGTTTTTTGGTCATGCTCAGGTGATGCTCAGGGTTTATTCCTGGCTATGCACTCAGAAATCTCCCCTGGCTTTGGGGGACCATATGGCTGCCAGGATTGAATGGATCGAATCAATGTGTCTTTCCTAGGTCAGCCATGTGCAAGGCAAATGCCCTACCGTGGTGCTATCATTCTGGCCCCTAGTAATGTTATTTTCTGTTTGTGACCCACAACTGGCAGTACAAGAGAGCACATATGGTATGGTGTGGTATATACCCAATGCTGATCTCAGGAACCATTTTGTTCTAGGGATAGCACTGAAAGATTGTACAGTAAAAGTATGCACTGTAACACTTTGAGCTATTTTCTCAGCCTCATGGTGTGTAACACAATTGTTTTAAACTTACAACTCTATGTGAGTATAAAAATTGAACAAAATATATGAGACCTGCTTTTAGGTTTTGAAAACAGGGCAGCTCTAATCATTCTTTTTTGTTGTTGTTATTTGTTTGTTTTGGGCCACACCCGGTGATCTGGTGATGCTTAGGGGTTACTCCTGGCTATGCGCTCAGATATCACTCCTGAATTGGGGAACCATAGGGAAGTCCTGGGGATTGAACTATATCAGTCCTAGCACCTACAAGGCAGATGTCTTACAGCTCTGTGCCACTACTCAGTCTCCCTCTAATCATTCTTGATTAGGAGATCTAACTAGACAGGAAAAGCAGAACATCAAACTATGGGATCTGTGTAAGGAAGACTCCTGTAAGTTTTCATGAGAATTCATTTTGTGTTCTTAGTGGTGGGTTAAGCTGCCTTTGCACGGGGCATTGAACCTACCAGAACTAACAAATTTACAAGGCACTGACAGAACTTTACAAAAAACAAAACAAAACAAAACAAAACATCTAAATCCATCAAAAAATGGGGAGAAGAAATAGACACTTTGTCAAAGCAGAAATACAAATGGCCAAAAGACACATGAAAAAATGCTCCACATCACTAATCTTCAATAAAAGGAGAACCCCCAGCTGCCCTTACTGGGGCAAACCATTTCTCAAACTCAATAAGACCCCAATGTGGGATGAAAAGGTGGCCTGGTTCTCATTTCCCCAAGAATATCTCAAAAGACAAAATAGAGGTATCTATATGTTCTCTGTATGTTTAATACCTCAATAGTTAAACCTCTTAGTGTATTTATCTCCAAATTTAAAGGTAGCCTCCTCCATCCATTTTTTCATTATTTTTATTATTATTTTATCTATTTATTATTATTATTATATTTTATTTCACTTGTTTTGGTTCTACTAGGTATGAAATTCTAGGAGAAAAAGTCTAGCTTGAGATAAAAGTTCAGGTCAAAACCAGAGTACAGAGAATGTATCGCCTGTCATTCTTACCCCCCAAAAGCGCCAGTAATATCATATGACACCATTGAATTTTGCAGAGACATACTAAAGAAGGGGAAATCTTATGCATAATAACAAGGTCTTATTTACTAGGGATAAGAGACTGCCAGGAGTGATTTCTGAGCATAGAGCCAGGAGGAACCCATTCATTTTATAATACAGGGTTTGACTCCTAACCTGAATACTTGTCATGGGGACTCTACTTAGACTCCATTTGATCTGACAGCGACTGTCCAATCCCAAACCCCAGATCCCAGCCACAGAATCACACAGTTCCCAGAAACAGCACAGAAATCAAACCCTCCTATCCCCCCTGGGAGTTACTAATATCGCTCTTGCATCAACTTGTGCCAGGTTGATAAGACATCCTGAGGACTAGGAAACAGCAACACTTGAATCTAAGACCAAGTGTCTCTACCTCATCAACTGATGGTAAGATGAAACCAGAAGACACTCCTTCCTTTGATCTTTACAAAAACCAAGATCACTAGTTACAGAAGACTGACTCTGACAACCGCGGCTGAGCAGAACTCTTCTTAGGACCAATAAGTAAGACCCTAGTCTAGGCTCTGGCCTAGAATTTGTAAATAAAACCAAGACCTCTAATTCCAGAGGTCTGACTTTGACAACCATGACTGAACAGAACTTCTGAAACCGTAAGTAAAGACTTTGTACTAGGTTTTGTTCTAGGATCTGTGCAAAAACAAAGATCACTAATTACAGAAGACTGACTGCAACAACTGTGACGAAGCAGAACTTATAGAACCATGAAGAAACACTCTATCCTATATTTCTTTGTCCTAGGATCTGTGCAAATATCAAAATCTCTAATGACAGAGAACTGATTTTGTCAGCCACAACTGAGCAGAACATTTCCTGGCACCATAAAAAGACCTTGGGTTTCAATAATGAGCATGATCGGAACCTGTACTTGTTACCATGATATGCTTCAGGAGTATGCTTCAGGAGTGGTGAAACCCTGTATCATGCTAGGCCAAGGGAATTCCCTTTCTATTATCCCCAATACTTACTGTGCCTATGCAAAAAACAAAAACAAAAAACCCCAAAAAACAAAACAAAACAAAACTTGCCACCTTAGCCGTCCCCCCATCTTCTTCGTTCCCTTTATTTTTGTTTCACTTTCTGATAATTGTTGTTTGTTGTTTTTTCTTGTTGCTATTGTGTATTTTTTGCCATTGCTCATTTTTTGTTTTGTTTTATTTTTCCACCAAAACTTGGAATGGATGATACCAGAAGCAAATAGTTGCTTGAAATTTGAGTAGATATAAAAAATGATCAGAATAAACACCAAACCCAAAGTCAAGGACAACAAAATCAAGACCCCCAATCTACAACAAGCTATACACATAGGGGACCTATTACATTAGCAGTCCAGGGGGTAAATAGGGGAGGTATAGAATACATACTGGGAACAGGGGTGGAGGGAGGACAACACAGGTGGTGAGAATGGTCCTAACTCACTGTCACTATGTACCTTAAATAGAACGTGAAAGACTTGTAATTCGCATTGGTCACAATAAAAATTATAAAGAAGGGGGAATATTTAAAGCCTCATTATCTGTGGGTGACCTGAAGGTGATCAAAAATGTATCAGTAGGGGCGGGAGCAGTGGTACAAGCAGTAGGGCATTTGCCTTGCAAGTGATAACCTTGGATGGACTGTGGTTCAATCCCCTGGCGTCCCATATAGTCCCCCACACCAGGAGCAATTTCTGAGCACATAGCCAGGGGTAACCCCTGAGGGTCACCAGCTGTGGCCCAAAAAGGAAAAAAAAAAAAACAGAAAAATAATAAGAATGTATCAGAAAACAAATTAAACAAACAACTGAAAATCTCCCAATTCTCCAATCTTGGTAAATATATCTCAGAAATTGAACAAAATCTAATTAGAGTAATTATATGAAAAAACACATAAGTATGTCACATTTAAAAACATATGTAACTTGTACAAATCTATTTGATAAGTTATATAAACTGGACAAAAATGAAAACTATAAAATTATGTAAAAACAAATATAAAATTTGAATAGCTCCTTATTAAATTTATTTTATATTTCATTAGTGAATAGTTCCCTACAAGAAAGATATATAGTCCAGTTAACTCTATATGTATATATGTATTATATGAGCATGTATCTTTACTAATATATATTCTATGTTAGTATATGGTGATGTTTATTGCACATTTATAAAATTGTTTTAGAAAAATCCAAGTATAGAAATATTGTTTTATGTACCTCTATAAGGCCACTATTACTGTAAGGCAAGCATAAATGAAGACATAAAATTATAGAGCAATTATTTCTTATCAACTTACTTAAAAAGATTCTTAACCAAGTGCTAAGAAATTGAATTCATCATTATATAAAAAGAATGCATGATAATCAAGTGGAATTTATTCCAGGATTTTAAGGTTGTAACAAGTTTTTTTAAGAGTTATAATTATTTTAATTGAAGCCAAAGAAAAGGCACTTGATGACATTTAACACTCATTCAAGAGTAAGTCTCAACAAAATTAACATAGAAAAATATTTCAGGTGTATGTATGCATACCACATTTGTGGAAAAACGAGTTAATTTTGTAATTAAATTTAATATGGGGGAGGGAGGAGGAAAAATTTAATATGAACAACACTTTTTTAATAAAAGGTCTTAAGAATATTTATTCTTTTTTCATATAATTTTTATTTTAGTTATAGTGGCTTACATATCATTCACAGTAAAATTCCAGGTACATATATACATTGAATCAGGGGAATTCCCACCACCGAATTGTCCTCCCACAACTGTTCCCATCCTGCCTCCCATATCCTCCACTCTCCCCCCGAGGGGCTGCTAGAATGCGTGGTACCTTCTGTGTCTAGTTTATTACTTAGTGGTCTTATAACTGTTTGGTCTTGGTAACTCCATTACTGCCCCCTCCAATTGGGAGGCGGGACTAGAAAGTTCAAGTTATGTGGTTTTGCTTGAGGAAGAGAAAGGTAATATAATGGGGTAAAAATCGACTATGCCGACTATGAGCAGAGTCGTTCTAGAGGCTCTCATCCTTGGTTTGAGGGATGATGGGGAAAAGAAGAAGGTGAGACACCACAACAGTTCAAAAAGAGGAATCAAATAAGATATCCAGTGAGCACTGCAGCGCTAAAAATAAGCACCACATAGTCGAGATAGGAAATATGACAAGGCGCAAAGAGGAAGAAGAGAAAAGAAGAAAGAAAAAGTAAAAATATAATTTAAAAAATGGACAACTACTTCAATATCTACCCCCAAACAAAGAAATTGACAAAAACTAGATTAAAAAAATAATAAAAAATAAAAAAGGATTATTTAGTGTTTTTATCCCCGCCCCCCACATAAGCACAATAAATATTGGGGTCATCCGTAATGGGAATCCCCTTGGCTTAAGAGATACAGGGTTTCTCTACCCTTGGAATATATTGTCATGGGATTATCTATTTATTCTTACCTTTGCTCTACAACATTGTATTAAAGCTCATGCACAGTAAAGTAAGGAAAAAGGAAAATAGTATAAAATAGAAAAGGTTGCTTAGACATAGTAACATGGCAAGATTATGTAAGTATATAAGCCTATAAAACCTAGTATTTATACTATAATTAATAAAACAGAAAGATTCCAGAATATAATGTCAGTATACAGAAACTAATAAGTTTCAATATGTAAAAATGAAAAATATTATCTGCAAGTTATACTATTCAATAATACTGAAACCTAAAATTGCTTCAAAATAAATTTAATAAAAAATATTAATTTACCCACACTAAAAACCTAAAACTTAAAAAAAAATAAAAAACTTAAAAAAGAAACAATATAAATTAGAAATTCAGTATCATAAAAGTCCCATTTTCTTAAAAGTAACTTATTGTTTTAGGCAATTGCAAATTAAAAACAAATGCCATCAATATTGACAAAGTTATTTATATATAAAATATTAAATGTCTATACACAGCACTCTTCAAAAACGAAATTTGGGAGTACTACATTAACTTCAACTATTAGCATTACATAAAAATCACTAAGAAAATGGTGTTAGGTGGAATAATAGACAAATCACTGGGAAAAATAGAACATGAAAAAATAAACACATATCTACATGGCCAAAACCTAGTGACACAATAATTAAGGAAAAAAAGTCTTTCAAACTAGTAGTATTTTAATAATTGATACTTGTCATTGCATACAAAAACCTCAAACTATTAAACTAGTAGCAGAAGAGACAGGATAAGTGATATTATAACCTTGTGTTAGATAAGCATTTTTTTTAAAACTGGGCACAAAGTACTCCAAATATTGAACTAAAAAGAAAGTTGATTCAATTTTTGGGGGGAGGGTCACATCCTGAGACACTCAGGGATTACTCCTGACTGCACTCAGAAGTTGCTCCTGGCAGGCTTGGGGGACCATATGGGATGCCGGGATTCAAACCAGGTCTGTCCTGTGTTGGCTGCCTGCAAGACAAACACCTTACTGGTATGCTATTGCTCTGGCCCCAAAAGTTGATTTAATTTTTAAAAACAACTGCCTATCTATAAGATATTCAGAAAGACATGTTTATGGAAGTCATGTACAATACAATACCTATAATTTACAAAAAATTCTATTCAGAATATACTTAATGATTTTTATAACCAAATAAAAAGACAAAATAAAACAATTAAAAACAGGCCAATTCCTGTAATGGACATTTCTCAATGGAACAAACAATACAAATTCACAATAAGGATTTGAAACTTGCTGAAGATAGGAAGACTGAACAAAATTAAACCATGGTACTGTTGTGAAGTAGATTGGAGTAAGTGTATTTTGTGAAGAAATGGGTAGTTCTTATAAAGGAAAGCCTATTCCTATCAGATAACTTAGTACTTATACTTATGTACATGATATTACTTTTTTATTGTTACAGAAAATTTTCATTTTCACAGAAGTCACTTTAAAATGAAGTAATTGTCTTATCTTTCTGGAATTCACTGGATGTCTCTCCTCTCAGATGATGGAGAGCACTCCTTACTTTTTTCTGTTTCTAGAAGCCAAGAGTTGCCAGCTTCCTTTCTCTAGGTCCAGTTATAGGCCTTATAATCCTGCAGAGATATGACAAGATTTTTTTCTCCTCATCTTGCAAACACTGTCTCGATTCTCCATTCCATTCACATTAAAAGACACTTGTGATTATGTTGCTCACTTGAGAATATAACTCAAATATTCTCCCTAGTTTAAGAACTCTGATTAACAATATTCATTCATTAATTTACCTGATACCCAAATTTCTCTTTGCAATGTAAAACAGGTGCTTCTGATTAGAATCTGATGTTTTGGGAGGCCTTCCATAGATATTTGTCAACAATAAGGAAAAATATTTTATGACACACTTCACAAAACTGTTTACAGAAGTTTTATTCAGAATAGTCTAGTTTAAAACTAGAATCAACTAATTCTTTCTGAAAGAAGTGATTAATATATTGTGTCAAATTACAATAATGAAAAACTAGAACTAAAAGATTATTTAAACAATCCACAAAATATTATTACCTATAACAAAAGAAGCAAGAATAAGAATAAAAAATATATATAATTTCCATTTCAATGGCACTTAAGAAAATGGCATGTAAAATTGTACTATAAAAAAGCCATTGGGTTTCACATTCCTTTTCCCCTTCCTCTCTCAAACCAAGGACGATAGCCTCTAGGACTCCGCCCATTTTCAGTGTATTTGACTTTTACTCCAATTTATTACTTTTCTTCAAACAAAACCACATAACTTGAACTATATAGTCCTGCCTCCCAATTAGAGGGGGACATAAGGGAGGTATCAAGAAGAAACAGGTGTAAGATTACTAAGTAGTAAGCTAGGCACAGAGGGGACCACTTATTCTAGCAGCCCTGGGGGTGAGGGAAGAGGATATGGGAAGCAGGACTGGAACGGAGGTGGAGGAAGGACAATTTGGTGATGGGAAGTCCCCTGATTGTATGTTAATATGTACCTAAATATTATTGTCAATGATATGTAAGCTACAATGATTAAAATAAAAATTATAATAAATAAATAAATAAATCAGGAAATGTCAATTAGTAATAATAGCTTGCTATTTTAAACTATATAAATAAGAAATAAAATTTATTTTATTAAAAAATAAAATATAAGTATACCTAATCTCATTTACGTAGTAAGGTTTCAACTCTAGTCTCTAAAATATATTGCATTAACTATTATTTTGTAAAAAAAAAAAAAAGAAAAGGAAAGAAAAGAAAATGACCTTTGTTGTTTTGACTATACTTGTCGGTTCTCAGGGGTTATTCTTGGGTCTACATTCTGGGATTACTTCTGATAGTACAGGTGTTGGTGAAGGACCATATGGAGTACTGAGGCTTGAACCTAGGTAGCCGTGTGCAAGGCAAGCACCCACTTTACTATTTATTTCTTCAGCCCTACATATATATAATTGAGAGCATAATTGCTTTCTTGGAAGTGAAATGGGGGTGTTCTTTTTTTATAAATAAAACTGGACTGCAAACATGTTTGTAATCGTGGTGCTCAAATAAAGATATAATTTTTAAAAAGCCATTGTGCAGGGATGATAGTACAGTAAGTAAAAAAGTTGCCTTGTACATGACTGACCTTCAGTTCTGGCAAGCACAGATTAAACCAATTTTGTGTTTCTGGCACTACCTGCTATGAACTTAAAACAATTTAAATCATTGAAAGGATTGAAACACAGGAGGGGTGAAAGCAGTAGACTTTAAAAGATACTTTTGGAGATGAGGAAATGGTTAAAGGGCTAGAGCACAAGACAGAAAGAAGCCTTTAGCTTCAATCCCTGGTACCATGTAGTACATTGAACACTGAGCTGGGAATACAAACATTTTTTTGCTTTGAGGTTCTTGTTTTAATTTATTCGTCAACAACCATAAAAGAAACTACCAATATAGTAAAACTATTTTCTGCAGATGATTCCAATTCCCAGCACTCCCAACTTGGTATGAGAGCAAGAGACAGAGAAAGAAAGATACCCAGAGAGAGGCAGACAGTGACAAGGAGTAAAAAAAAAAAAAAAAAAAAAAAATAAGATGAAAAGAGGGGAGAAGAGAAAAAGAAAGAAAAATAAAAAAATAAAAGAAAAATGTTTTCCATAGTCACAGGCAGGGGAGAGGGCAGAGAAGAATGGGAAGGAAACTGGGGACTTTCATGTTGGGAAATAAACACTGGTGAAGGAATATGTGTTGGAACATTGTATGACTGCAACTCACCCATCAACAACTTTTTAACTGTATTTCATGGTAGTTCAATTAATAAATTGAAAGCCAACTATTAAGGTGGATTTATTGATAGGGCATCTGTTGTTATAATAGGTGGTTAATAAACACATATTGTTATTTTGGTATAATATGCCAACAGATCTTGTTACTGATGTAGTACAAATTACAATTTCTTGGCCAGGGTAATTAAGAAAATGACTTAGAGATGCAATATTATTGGAATAACTTGTTTTAAACTGAGAATCCTGTGAATAAAATATGCTGGTGAGTAGCAGCAGGAACACACTAGAAACACAACAGGAAATTAGAAACAAATGTTGAAAAAATATAATTTTTACAAAAAACTAGAGCAAGAATTAGGACTGACCTATGAAAGTATGTATCAAAATGAGAGACTGCCACAGAGCCTAACAGTATACAGTGAGCATAGTCATACAAGACACTAGTGAACAATTTACCCATAGTTTTGACAAAATTTAAGCATTTTAAGTATTAGGTCATTACAGGAAATTTTAGAACAAATGAGTAGGAGTCACAACAAGAAGAAAAATCATTATACATTTGCCGGTAGATTATATAATCTTACTACTTTTGTGACTTACAAACATCTCTATAACCTTATTAAACAGGTTAGAAGTGATTTCAACAAATTTGTATTATATCAAATAATAAAGTCATTGCAAGAGGTGAAAAGAGGAAGAAATCTCTATTCAAGTCAAAATACTGAGGAGTGGGAGGAAGAGTAGCAGATGAAGAGATGCAGAGATGGAAACTGGATGTGGAGAGGGGGGGAATGAAAATAAGAGAGGGGGATAGAGAGGAAAGAGTGAAAAAGGAGGGAGAGAAAGTGTGAGAGAAAAGAATGGAAATGAGTAGGAGCAGAGATTTTAACTTTCCATTAGAGTTTTCATTAGTTGTTTCCACTTCTCATTCATTTATTTTGGACAAAGGATTTCTTTTGTTAGACCTTTTATTTTTTTTATGGTGCCACATCCAGAAGTATTCAGACATATATTTTGTTCTCAGGGATTATTTCTAATGGTGTTCCCTGGACCATATGTGATTCGTGGAATTGAATCTGTGTCAGTGTGTAAAGGCAGATCACTAAATCCTTCTACTATTTCTTTACCCACTAGACAGAAGATTTCATTTTGGGGGATGAGAACACCCAATCATGGCTATGCACTCAGTAATAACTCCTGGTGAGGCTGGAGGGACATATTTGAATAGAGCTGATGCTCCTTTGTGGTCAGCTGCATGGAGGCAAGTGCCTTATCCTCATATTATTTCTCCAACCCCTGGAAGATTTCTTCATTTTAAATGAGATGATATGTAATTACAATTTTAAGACAACATTCATGATCACTCTTGCAATTAGGTTGCACTTTGAAACTTCCCAACTCTGGTTTGTTCAAGGACGTAGACTCTACATGTAGAGTGTTGAAAAGTATCTCTTGGTAACAATAAAAACATTTAAAATCTTGGATAGACTAGAAATTTACAAATTCTTTTTTTTTCAAACTCATTGAAAAAGGGATATGCAGGGTAACCAACTGACCCAGAGTTAAATAAAAAAGTATCTGAATAAATATTGAGATCTAATTGGCTTTTAGGCCCACAATTTGGGGCCAGGGAAGTAGTACAAAAGTTAATGAAGGTGCTTGCTTTGCACTCTGTGAACCTTAGTCTGATGCCCAGAACCATAGATTGTTCCCTGAGCATCACCAGGAATGAATTGCTAACCCGTACTCAAAATGAATAAGTAAAGTAATAATAAATCAGATTACATACAACCTAGGAATAGAAAGGCTATATATTAATGAAATGAAGTATGAATGAAAATTTTTATTTTCTTAGCCAAAATTATTAACACAAGTTAAAAACAGTATTATTGGACACAAAGCCATATTTCCCTAGGTTTAGAATGGGGTCAATTCTCTTTTATCAGATCAACTCACTTATGCTAGCCAGAAAATTCCAGTTGACTGGATTTAGAATTTAGCTTTTGGGAGAGGAATTAAGTGAATCTTCAGTTAGGTTAGGTATTAAGTATTGTTGGTTTCCTGCATGAATGGGTAGTTATATTTGGAACAAATGGCACCTTAGGAAACCAAGATATGGTTATGTGCTACCTGAACAAGTTTCAGCTGCTCTGTAAGAATTCAATTAAACAGATTACAAAGATGGAGGTAGGACACAGCCCAAAAAAGTCTTAGACTGTATTACATGATAGAAGGAGAATAGAAACTTATTTAGGAAACACACATGAATTCATCTAAACCATCTTCATGTTGAAGATGTAATCAAATAAGCAAACACACTCTATCCCCACCCCAAGTTCATTATTGTGAAGCGTACTCCACAGCCTGAGCTCATTAGACACTATTACCACTTGTTGTTTTCTTGTTAATAAAATTTCGCTTTTCTAATCAGTTGTTCCTGTGATTTGGGTGGCAAATAATAAACACTTTTATGCTGGCTCTAGGTAAAAATGCACTGATTTTGAAAAACAGATGGCAAAAAATGAAAATCTCTATCCCTTAGGTTAAAGAGGAATAAATGGTGGATATGAGACAGAGTCAGAATGAGGAATAAATGCTGAAATGGCAATTCTAGGAGTCTAAGAAGGATGATTGTTAATCTACTTAGAAACAGAGAACACTTCTCTCATTTCTCCTTCATGTCAAGGCTCACACCTCTTTCTACTGACAAGTCAGTGAGCTTCCAATAACAGTCAACTAGCACTGGGTTTGGCTGTAAGAAACTCTTCCTGAGGAATAGTTCAAAAAGAAATTCTAAACTGAAGGTAAAGCAGTTAATGCTCTGTCAAACAATTTCCTTCTCAGACCCCCAAGCACAATCACCAGGGAAATTTGGTGCCCTTGGTACTGGAAAGGTAACCATAGCAACAACAAACCTTAAACTCAGACCAATCCCTGAATATAATACACTCACATTCCCCACACTAAAGTCTTATCAGACAGGTGTGTTTACTTCTAGGCATGAAAAATATTTACCTCAGTTTGCTTGCTACATAAAGTGTCTGCTATTCAGCACAAGATGGTAGAAAAAAGAGAAAACAGAAGATAGGAAGATTACTCATATTTAAAAAAACTCACAAAAGAGTAAAAGAGTATCAGGATGCATTTCCTTTGACTTTCTTGGCAGGACACATTTTTTTTTATTAGAGCAGTAGTCAAGCAAGGCAAAAAACTTCAAAAATTAAAAATAACAAAAATAGCAAGGTATATACATGGATCATAAAATTACATAAAAATCAAAATAAAAATATCTGTCTAATTTTAATTTGAAAGACAGGCATCTTCCTAATGCTTCATTGATTAAAGGGAAAATATAAATGGGAATTTAAAAACATTTGATTGAATTAATATTAAAATGCCACATTAAACATTTTAAGGGAAATGAGAGAAATTCTCTCTATTTTTCTCAACTTTATAGAGATAGAAAATAATATTGTGTAAGTTTAAAGTGTATAAACATACATGATATATGCATGTAGTAATACTGAGTAGTCATCAACATCATGTTCTTTATCTTAGAAGAAAAGCTTTCTTTTTTTTTAAATTTTTTTACTGAGACCATTGAGAATTAGAAGTCTTTCCTAGTTGTATTCAGGCATATAGTAACCGTGGATTAGGACCATTTCCACCACCAGTATTGACCTCCCTCCAAGAGAGTTCCCAGCATACATCCCACCCTTACTATTAGCCCCTTGGTCTACCAGTGTAATAGGTCCATTTTGTGTTTAGCTTGTTATAGTTTGGGATTCTTGATTCTATTGTTGACTTTGGCCTGATTATTTAGTTCTGACTATTTTTTTCCACCCAATGCACCTGAAACCAAATGATCCCTGAGCCCCATGCACCTTTTTTTTTCTTTTCTTTTCTTTTTCTTTTCTCAATTTCTAGAAAGATGTAGAACTATGAGGTAAAAACAAGTGATAAGTGAATCATGTTCCATGTTCCAAGGTTCTATGAAAAAGGTGGGAGTTCTTAAGATATAGGTCAAAAGAGCACATGAAAAAATGTTCCACATCACTAATCATCAGGGAGATGCAAATCGAAACAACGATGAGATACCACCTCACACCCCAGAGAATGGCACACATCACAAAGAATGAGAATAAACAGTGTTGGCAGGGATGTGGAGAGAAAGGAACTCTTATCCACTGCTGGTGGGAATGCCGTCTAGTTCAACCTTTATGGAAAGCAATATGGAGATTCCTCCAAAAACTGGAAATTGAGCTCCCATACGATCCGGCTATACCACTCCTAGGAATATACCCTAGGAACATAAAAATACAATACAAAAATCCCTTCATTACACCTATATTCATTGCAGCACTATTTACCATAGCAAGACTATGGAAACAACCCAGATGCCCTTCAACAGACGAATGGCTAAAGAAACTGTGGTACATATACACAATGGAATATTATGCAGCTGTCAGGAGAGATGAAATTATGAAATTTTCCTATACATGGATGTACATGGAATCTATTATGCTGAGTGAAATAAGTCAGAGAGAGAGAGAGAGAGAGAGAGAGAGACCATTCTCACTCATCTATGGGTTTTAAGAAAAATGAAAGACATTCTTGCAATAATAATTTTCAGACACAAAAGAGAAAAGAGCTGGAAGTTCCAGCTCACCTCAGGAAGCTCACCACAAATAGTGATGAGTTTAGTTAGAGAAATAACTACATTTTGAACTGTCCTAATAATGAGAATGTATGAGGGAAATGGAGAGCCTGTTTAGAGTACATGCGGGGGTCGGGTGGGGAGGAGGGAAACTTGGGACATTGGTGATGGGAATGTTGCACTGGTGATGGGGGGTGTTCTTTACATGACTGAAACCCAAACACAATCATGTATGTAATCAAGGTGTTTAAATAAAAAAAATAAAATAAGATATAGGTCAAAAGAGGAGGGGCAGTTGTGGTAGGAACTTTTGGTTTGGTTGTATTTTTTGCATAGGCAGTAGACATTGGAGAAATTAGATAGGAAATATCCTTGGCCTAAAAGAAACAGGGTGTCTCAACCCATGAAGCATACTGTCATAAGACCAATTATATATTCCAAGCATGTTAATTGTCCAACTCCAAGGTCTTCTTTTTTTTTTTTTTTTTGATGGTCCCAGGAAAAGATCTACTCAATCACAGTTGTCATAATCAGTCTTCTGTAATTAGAGATCTTGGTTTTTGCACAGATCCTAGATTGGGGCCAAAGTGTCATGGAGCATTTTCTGATTTCGTCTCACCTTTAAGTGGCAACATAGGGAAACCTGTCTTAGAGCAAATCGTTGCTGTTTCCTGGTTGTCAGGATGTCATATGAACCAACTCTGGAGTAAGTTGGTGCCAGTGTGGCATTAGGGCCATCCCCAGGGGTAATTTAATTCCTAGTGTTGGTGCAGAAAATTGTGTCAATTCTAAGGTTGGTATATGAAGTTTGGGGTTGGATAGTCTATGTCCAATCAATTGAGGCTTAAGTCAAGTTCCATGACAAATGTTCAGGGTGAAAGGCTCTCCAGAACTATAAAATTTATGAGTTCTTATTCCTATTAGATAAGAACTTTCTTACATAAGATTTCCAAATTTTACAGGCTGAAGAGATAGCACAATGGTAGGGCATTTGCCTTGCATGCTGCTGACCTGGGACATACTTGGTTCGATTTTGACTTCCCATATGGTCCCCTGAGCCTGCCAGGAGCAATTTCTGAGCACAGAGCCAGGAGTAACCTCTGAGCGCCATTGGGTGTGGCCCCAAAATCAATCAATTAATCAATAAATAAATAAAGTTTAAAAACTTTCCCCATTTTAGTGTGCCTATGCAAAAAGGAACAATGCTATATGATAGTACTGGTGCATAAGTTTCCATGTTTTTATCATGAATAATATTAGTTGTTGCATGTCATATATGGCATTTATTATTGATACATATTCCTTTTAAACATAGTTTATTGGGATTTTTAGCATAAAATAAAATGATATTGAGTTTCATCAAATTATTATTTTTCTATTTAAATTTTATATATGTGCATATACATAAATTTTTGGACAACATCAGGCCATGCTCAGGTCTTTCTACTACCAATGCACTCAAGGATTACTCCTGTCATTGCACAGGGAACATATGAATTGCCTAAGATTAAACTTTGGTCAGTTGCATGAAAAACAAGGTTTTACCTCTTATTCTCGGACCTCAAAATGGTTTAATTGTTATATTTAACCCTGATAATATATCTATCATACTAATTTGAGCCATGATTCGATAAAAATCAAACTATCCTTATATCCCAGGAATGGATCCCACTTAAACTTGTTAAATGATACTTCAATGTTTGGTTCAGTTTGGGGGTTACACCTGCTGGTGTTCAGAGCTTACTTCAGACTCTGTGTTCAGGGATCACTCCTGATGGAGCTCAGGAGACTATATGTGGTACTGGAAATGCAGACTGGCAGTGTACAAGTGTAAAAGGCAATTGTTCTGGCCACTGTACTATATCTCCAGAACTGTCATCAGTGTTTATTTGAACTCTGAATTTGTATTCATATAGGCTTCCTTTTCTTGGAATGTCCTTTTTAGGTCCTACTTGAGGGTATTGCTGTTTTGAAAATGTGACTTGGAGTTATGTAATTCTTCCTATTTTTCTACTTACAAAAGTACTGATACTCAACTTTCTTAAGCATGATAGACTTCACCAATAGAATCATATGGTCCTTGCATTATTTATCTGGAGAAATTTGACTGCTACTTTATTATTAGTCATCTTAGATACTAAAATTTTTATTCTTGATATTGTATAATTCTAGAAATTTATACATTTTTGTTTGTACATTTTATTAATCTGCAATTATATTGGAATTTTATGGACCTTAGTATGTATCTGTTATCAGAAGTAATGTCTGTTTTTAATTTACAGGTTTTTTTTTAGTCTTCTTTTTTCCTGATCACTTTGACCACAGATTTTTCAATTTTTTTTATAATTTAATAAAATTTGTTAGCTTTGTTAGTCTTTTATATTGCCTTTCTCTTAATTTTACTTCTGTGCTGCTCTTTGGTACTTCTTTCCTTCTGAAATTTTGGAGGCATAAATTTATGCCTTCAAAAAATTAGGCAGTTTGTTTGATATGCAATTTCTTAGTACAAGCAATTATTATTAATTTACTGATATTCTTAGTAAAAGTATTTATTATTTATTTTACCAGACAGGTCATATAGTGTAGCCACTATAAGCCAGTATTTTCATAGATCTTTAGTTATAAATACTGTTATTTGTACTTCTTTATTGGGCCAATGATTTTCTCTATTAAATTGTTGATCTTCTGACTGTGTTCCTTGGTCAAGTGTGGTTGATAGCTGTGTTCTATAGTTAGGAAGGCACACTAGTAGTATTTTGCAATAACTTTTTTCTGATGAGTTTGAATTTCTACTTTCTAGTGAGGGAATATTACTAGTAGGATTCTGATTCCTGCATAGGTGAATCATCTGGCTATATATATCCTGATGTTGGCAGACCCTATTAAATCATGGCTATAAACAAGATTTTGTTATACAAAAGAGCTTCAGCCTATGTTCTAGAGTAGCCTATATGTTATTGTGGGATATGATCAGCACTGAATGGTTTTTATCATAAAGAAAGTCATGGATTTTGTTTTATAACTAGGTAAAGTAACTGCACAGACTCTCTTGGATCTCCAGCTGTATTCTATTGTTGTATGAGTTGGAGACTTTCCTAGTTGGTCTGGGTTATTGAAAGTTCCTAAAGAGTTGGGAGCCACAGACTATTCTCCATGGTTGGATAGGATTACTGCCTGAATAAAAACAGAATTTGTCTATATTTGGCTCTAATTCAGGGTAGGGTTTAAGCTGATTTCAATATATGGCTTACACCATAAGCAAGGTTTCACTTCTCTGGACCACTGTTATTTAAATTCTTTAATCATATGGGACAAGAGTCTAAGTTTAAAAGTTGATAGATTTCTTTTGGAAACTTCTTGCATGGCTTCTTGCCAAGCAAAATATAAAATGTTTTTGGACAACTGTCATTTCTATAGGTATGAGGCTAAGATCATCATTGGAAGTGCCAAAGAATTTGCTCCCCTGATCAGATGTGATTCCAAAAAATACTTCATGGCTAGGCATAGCCATTGACTAAATTAAGTAGATATGACCTTTTTCTAGACATGTCCAAAAACTTTATTCTGCAGATGGTATTAACTTCTAGCTTGGATGTCTGTTTGTGCCATCATTATAACAGATACATAGTAAGACTTGAAGATATGACGGTGTAGGTTTCTCACCTTTTTTGTGCTCAAATATGATCTCTAGAGGTCAATTTCTGGATACAGAAATTGAGAAAAAGAGAGAGGGAGAAATGAAAAAGAGTCAGATTAATCTTCCAGAAAATGTCCTCAACATTTCTAAGATGTCCTCTTGTGTTCTTTTTAATCCTTCAACCTCTCAAAGGTCAGGGAACTATGCTTGTGGTAGTAGTGTGCTGTTATGGGAGAATAAATTTGTTTAGATTATTTTTTCCAGTTTCCTCTTTATTTTTTTTATAATATACTTATTTAAGCACCATGATACAAACATGTCTGTAGGAACTGGAGCTGTGACACAGTGGGAGGGCGTTTGCCTTGCACTGGGCTGACCTAGGACGGACCACGTTTTGATTCCCTGGCGTCCCATATGGTCCCCAAGCCAAGAGTGATTTCTGAGCACTTAGCCAGGAGTAACCCCTGAGCATCACCGAGTGTAGCCCAAAAACAAACAACAAAAAACATGTTTGTAATTAGGTTTCAATTATAGAACATCCCATTCACCAGTGCAACTGTTTCCTTTTTAAAAACTATCCTTTACTGCAGTGGGGAGCTGGACTGAAAATGGAGACTCTGTGCGATAGGGAGATCCAGTAGTGTCTAGAATACAAAGGTTTGTGATAGGATTATGGCTTGGGGGCAGTGTTATATCTGGCGGATACAGAAAAGTAAATAGCTGTGGAAAAATCTTTAGGAGTTTTGATGGATAAAACTAGGTGCATGATTGGATGCGAAGTTTGGCATCCAGAGAGTTTATAGATTTTTTTCTAGAGCATATCTATCTATCTATCTATCTATCTATCTATCTATCTATCTATCTATCTATCTATCTATCTATCTATCTATCTATCTATCTATCTATCTATCTATCAATCTATCTATCTATCTATCTATCTATCATCTATCTATCATCTATCTATCTATCTAATATATATTATATATAAATAGATATATATGCTGAGGAACATGAAAGAAGCAGGATTCAGAGGGAAAGTCATGAAATTTAAAAGTACCTGTCTAATTTACCTTGGTGAGTCAATATAACAAACTCAAGTAGATTCTTAATATGATTACAAACATGTTGGTTTTCAGTTATACAAAAACACCCCCTTTTACCACTGCAGCCTTCAGACACTTTTCTTACCATTCCAATGTAATCATCTCAGTCTCTTCCATTTATGAGGAGGCTTCTCTCTGATCCTCTGGTTCTCAAGTTTTCAAAATATTGCCATCTCTGTAGGTGCTGGTTAATCTTGGAGATGAGAAAGTCTGAAAAGTAAGGACTAGTCTATGTTGCCACCTTGATATCACTTTTCAAAATTTTTTCTTGATTTACTTTTTGATGACCAATAAAAGCAAATACAAGACTCAAGGAGGATTTATATTTATAAGCCAATTATTCTAACTATACCTACTTAAGACATAGCAGAAGTTCAAGAGCATTTCAAGTGAGGCCATTTCTTGTTAACAATTAGAAGTGGTCCATGAAATAAGTCAAGTACCATCTTCAAGTTGAGTCCCTGGTTCTGGGTAAAAATGCTGGTGGGTGGCCAGACTCTTCTATTTTGGATGGATGCCTGTTAGGTATTATTAGTTCTCAAATCTATGCTTGATGTTTTTCCAATTTTCCCCCAATGATTGATTCTTAGATAACTTCAATTTTATTTTATCATATAAACTCTAAAGCAACTAAGAGTGGGGAATAAAACAAAATTTTTTTTGGGGGGGAGGCAGTTGGATTTCATCTGGCAGCACTCAGCAGCTCTGCAAAAGAAATCACTGCTGGCAGGCTCCAGGGACCATATGGAATGCCAGGAATTTAACTAGGGTCTGTCCAGGGTTGGCTGCATGCAAGGCAAATGCCCTACCCCTGTGATATTGTTCCAGGACTAGAAAATTTTCTTAATATAACGGAATATATCTTCAAGAAATCTACAATTAACATCAAATTCAATGGATGATAAATGAAAGTATCAACTTATTGCTCTAAAATAAAAAGAGTCAGCTATTCCAACGTCAAAAGGGAAAAAAATGAAATGAAAGGAAATTGGAAAGCACAGTTTGGACAAGACTTCATAAATTTCCCTGAAATAATCACTAAAATACTACTTATTAACCATATTACAAATGACTAAAGATTGGAGAGAAAAGTATCTTTATGGGTTCCTGGACCACACCAAATAGTGCTTAGATGTTAGTTACTAGATTTTTGATACCTCTCTTTTTTTTCTCTTTTAAATAATTAATATCTTTATTTTAAACACCAATTTTACAAACGTGATTGTAGTTGGGGTTCAGTCATAAAAAGAACACCTCCCTTCACCAGTGCAACATTCCCATCACCGATGCCCCTATCTCCCTCCACCTCCTTGCCTGTATTCGATTTCCCTCACACATTGACATTGCTATAATAGTTCTCAGTGCAGTTATTTCTCTAACTGCACACACCACTCTTTGTGGTGAGCTTCATATGGTGAGCCAGTCCTTCTGGCTCTCATCTCTGAGAATTATTTCCATAATGAATTATTTCATTATTATTTCTGAGAATTATTTCAATAATATTTTTCTAAAAATCCAGATTCTGTGTCTCTCCCTCTGACATTCCACTCAGCATAATATATTCCATGTACATGCATGTATAGGAAAATTTTATGACTTCATCTCTCCTGAAGGCTGCATAATATTCCATTGTGTATATGTAGCAGTTGCTCTAGACTTTCATCTGTTGAAGGGCATCTTGTTTCCAGAGTCTGGCTATTTACAATAGCCAGAATTTAGGTGAAAGGAAGGGTGAGTTCTCATCCTTAATGGATAAAATAATTGCTCTTAGTAGCTAATATTTTTCAATTTCTGATACTTTTTTTTGTCCCCATATGAGCTCATCGGCCGTGCTACACTGATCATCCAAGTTATAGACTGTGTGGCCACATAAGTGGTTGTGTGATACTCCCATGTTACCTCTCTTTTTTACTCAGGGATCACTCTTGTGGGGCTCATAGGACCACATGTGGTGTTGGAGATTGAATCTCATTGGGATGTGTACAAGTGTATGACCCTTTTCTAATCTTTCTCTGTCCTCAAAAGGTACGGAAACAATAAATCATGAAAATATGTTTAAAAATGATTTCACTAGATTATATAATGTTAAGCTTGGAAAAATGTACATTGTGATTGCATTCTAGGTAGTAAAAGTGTTTTCCACAGAAGTTTGGGCTATAAGTTATAAAATTACAAATATACTATACATGAAAAAATAGTTAAGTATGCTTTGGTAATGAGATCCAAGTATTGTACTGCATCAGAAAGAATTTCAGATATGCCGAGGTCAGAATGAATAGTGTGACTCTGATTAAAATTGGAAATACCAGCATGAACTCATAATGACCTAAGTGATTCAAATGGAACAATCAAATAATAACATTGATTTATTATATACCAGGAAATAACATAAATGCTCATAAGATCAAACAGATATAAATAGAAACCAATGAGTAAATAAATGGATAGAATTGACATCATAGTATTAACTACTGTAACCCATACCAACAGTATAACTATTAAAATTGTTGAGAGAAAATATATACAGCAACAAAATGCATGTTTCTGGGGCCAAAGAGATAGCATGGAGGTAGGGCATTTGTCTTGCTTGCAGGATGGTGGTTCGAATCCTGGCATCCCATATGGTTTCCAGAGTGTGCCAGAAGCGATTTCTGAGCGTGGAGCAAGGAGTAACCCCTGAGCGCTGCCGGGTGTGACCCCCCCTAAAAACACCCAAAATGCCTATTTCCTCCCAAATATGTACTAGTGATCAATTGTATTATTTATCATATATTATATTACATAATATGTCATATATAAATGCATTGTATATAATATAAATATATAAAACATATAATGTATTTTATATAATAGAATATATTATTTACTCTAATTGTAAATGGGAAAATAGAAATTTTATAGTGAAGAACCTCGAATTAATAAGGAAAAAAGGTAGATCCAAATAGGTCACAAAATACAAGAAAAGACTGATGAGTTGTCACAGAATACAAAATATAAAGATATATTGCAACTAAAATCACTGTAGAATCCTTGATTGGATCCAGAAATACAATAAGGGCATTTATTGAAAGTTTGTGAAATATTTCCAGTTTTTGGAGGAATCTCCATATCGCTTTCCAGAAAAGTTGAACTAGACAGCATTTCCACCAGCAGTGGATAAGAGTTCCTTTCTCTCCACATCCCCGCCAGCACTGATTGTTCTCATTCTTTGTGATGTGCGCCAATCTCTGTGGTGTGAGGTGGTACCTCATAGTTGTTTTGATTTGCATCTCCCTGATGATTAATGATGAGGAGCATTTTTTCATGTGCCTTTTGGCCATTTGTATATTTTCTTTATCAAAGTGTCTGTCCATTTCTTCTCCTGATTTTTTGATGGGATTAGATGTTTTTTCTTGTAAAGTTCTGTCAGTGCCTGTATATTTTGGGGATTATCCCCTTATCTGATAGGTATTGGGTGAATAGTTTCTCCCACTCAGTGGGTGGCTCTTGTATCCTTAGAAGTGCAGAAGCTTCTCAGCTTCATATATTCCCATCAGTTAATCTCTGCTTTCACTTGCTTGGAGAGTGCAGTTTCCTTCTTGAAGATGCCTTTAGTCTCAATGTCATGGAGTGTTTTTACCTACATGTTGTTCTATATACCTTATGGTATCAGGTCTGATATAAAAATCTATTTGGATTTTACCTTTGTACATGATGTTAGCTGGAGGTTTAAGTTCGCTTTTTTGCGAGCTCCCATACGATTCAGCTATACCACTCCTAGGAATATATCCTAAGAACACAAAAATACAATACAACAATCCCTTCCCTACACCTATAATCATTGCAGCACTATTTACCATAGCAAGACTCTGAAAACAACCAAGATGCCCTTTAACAGATGAATGGCTAAAGAAACTATGGTATATATATATACACAATGGAATATTATGCAGCCGGCAGGAGAGATGAAGTCATGAAATTTTTATATACATGGATGTACATGGAATCTATTATGCTGAGTAAAATAAGTCAGAGAGAGACACACACACAGAATGGTCTCACTCATCTATGGGTTTTAAGAAAAATGAAAGACATTCTTGCAATAATTTTCAGAGAAAAAAGAGAGGAGGCTGGAAGTTACAGCCCACTTCATGAACCTCACCACAAAGAGTGATGAGTTTAGTTAGAGAAATAACTACATTGCGAACTATCCTAACCATGAGAATGTATGAGGGAACTAGAAAGCCTGTCTAGAGTACAGGTGGGGGCGGGGTGGGGAGGAGGGATATTTGGGACATTGGTGGTAAGAATGTTGCACTGGTGATGGGGGTGTCCTCCTGTATGACAGAAACACAATCATGTTTGTAACCAAGGTGTTAAATAAAATAATATTAAAGAAAAGAAAATTTGTGAAATATGAGTAAATTTTTTAATTAACTGCACACTCTCAAAGTTAATTTTTTTTGACAATTGATCTGTTGGAAACTGTAAAATGGATATAAGGCATATGGGAACTATGCATTACTTTTAAAATTTTCTATGAATATGATGTAAAGCTAAATAAAAATATTTTTAGTCTATAAACTTCAAAAGGTTAATTCCAGAGATGCCATTAAAAACACACAAGCCTTTTAATAAACTTATTTAGCATTCTACAATTTACACTTTAAAAACAAATAGGTTTTTTTTTCTATTATTTCTACATTTTAAAAATGAAATACAAGGGAAGTTTTAAACTGAGATTTATAAGCTTTTTTCTTCAAGCAACAGATTGTGGGTGTGGAGAGTTTCTATTCCATACAAATGAAAAGCCAAATTAGATATAATCATCACTAGATTTTTATCCATTTAACTTTAATTTTCAAAGTACTAGAGGCATCTTTTGATGCTGAGTAGAATTTTCAACAGCTAAATATAACTTATAGAACCAGATCTTATGTTTATCACAAGCAAATTTGCAGTTATTTTTGTTTTTATACTTTTCATCAACTTGTACTTCAGAATTTACATTTCTTATTTCTGATTTATTCTGTAATTCATCATGTATGTAAATTAAACAATCTATTAAAAAACAAAAACACAATAAAATTTTAAATTGTAAGAATGGCACTAATATTAAATTGGATAAGAGATCAACTAAGTCATTAGCAAACTCATTTTATTTAAGCTTACAAACTGTGATAAATTTTATCTACTAAGTATTCAGCAGCGCTCCAATTATTTCATTTTAAATTAAAAAAATAGCATTTCCATTGTTTGCCTTCTAAAAACAGAAATTAGAACAGCTGCATTTCTGACTCTAAGAGCTAAAGAGTGTCAAATCTCTGAATATTCACACATCACCATTTGGAAAGCATTGACCTGGTAAGGATTATCAGCCATTCTGAACTCATTGCTTGCAATGAAAGCAGTACAAAAGATAGGAAAAAGTCAATTTTCTACCATTTAGCACTTTTTTAAGGCCACATTTAACAGTGCTCAGCAAACCATATGGGCTACTATGAATCAAACCTGGGTCAGCATGTGCAAAGCAAGCACCCTATCTGCTGCACTATCAAATCAGCCCCTCATTTAGGACACTTTAGCTGCAGATAATAAGCCCCAAATCAAGGTAGTTCAAGAATTTTGTTTCATCCCATTAATGAAGAACTAGAAAGCCAGGATTATTTTTATATTTTTGTAGCCACATTTTTATAACATTGTCAAACATGACAATGTCCAAAGGAAAATTAGAGTCTGTCCCCAAAACTGGAAATTGAGCTCCTATATCATTCAGCAATACCACTCCTGGGGATATACCCTAGGAACACAAAAACACAATACAAAAATGCCCTCTACACAACTATGTTCTTACAGCACTCTTGATAATAGCCAATATCTGGAAATAACCCATGTGCTCTACAATAGCTGAGGGGTTAAAGAAACTGTGGTACATATACACAATATAATATAATGCAGCCATCAGGAAAAAATGAAATTATGAAGTTTACTAATACATGGATGGAGATTATTATGCTAAGTAAAATGAATCGGAGGAAGGGGAATAGATATAGAATAGTCTTACTCATATGTGGGATATATAAAAAACAAAAGACACTATGGTAATAATATATAAAGAAAAAAGAGATAAAGATCAGGAGAACTTTCCATGATAGGAAGCTTGCCAGGAAGAGCAATGAATGCAGTTAGAGTAGAGAAGGGTCTATTATGACAATATTTTGCACTGATTGCTCTGGACAAGAATTGGGTGTTGAAAGGGCATAAAGTGGCATGCATGGCACTTCCTCATTAAAAATAGGGCAAACCACAATGTCAGAAAGGAGAGAAAGGAGAGAGGGGGAGAAAGAGGAGAATGAGAGAGCATATGAGAGAGAGAGAGAGAGAGAGAGAGAGAGAGAGAGAGAGAGAGAGAGAGAGAGAGAGGGAGAGAGAGAGAGAGAGCAAAACACCTTTCCCAGAGACAGGTGGGGATGGGAAGAAAAACAATTATACATATTTTAAAAAGTCTGTTCCACAGTATCAATTTTTAAAATTGAGGAAATCTTTCTAGGAGTTTCTCATTACCCAGATGACATTCTTTCACTTCTCATTGGCGAAAATTTTGTCACTTTCCCATCCCTAAACCAATTACTGGCAGTAAACCAATAAATGAATCTAGAATTGACTCCTAAATTGAGAATATAGTCACTTTCCCTGAAAGCCTGATATTTAGATAAAGCTAGTGTGTGTTGACAAGAAAGACTACATTAATAGGTATTGAGTGAGCAGTATATAGAGTCTTCTGATAGCATCTTGTGGAAGAAATGCAACATTTACAGAATTACACTGAGATGAGAAATAGATATAATTAAGAAACCAATTCATTATTATTAGAGCTATAAAAGAATCATGCACATAATGCTATGACTGTACTCAGAGTAGAAACATTTTTATTTAAATTAATAATTTATTTTATCTAATATTGACCTTTCATTTTTTTATATTTTATTTAAACACCTTGATTACCTACATGATTGTGTTTGGGTTTCAGTCATGTAAAGAACACCCCCCATCACCAGTGCAACATTCTCATCACCAATGTCCCAAATCTCCTTCGTCCCCACCTGACCCCTGCCTGTACTGCAAACAGGCTTTCCATTTCCCTCATACATTCTCATTATTAGGACAGTTCAAAATGTAGTTATTTCTCTAACTAAACTCATTACTCTTTGTGGTGAGCTTCCTGGGGTGAGCTGGAACTTCCAGCTTTTTTCTCTTTTGTGTCTGAAAATGGTTATTGCAAGAATGTCTTTCATTTTTCTTAAAACCCATAGATGAGTGAGACCATTCTGCATTTTTTTCTCTCTCTCTCTCTCTGACTTATTTCACTCAACATAATAGATTCCGTGTACCTCCATGTATAGGAAAATTTCATGACTTCATCTCTCCTGACAGCTGCATAATATTCCATTGTGTATATGTACCACAGTTTCTTTAGTCATTCGTCTGCTGAAGGGCATCTTGGTTGTTTCCAGAGTCTTGCTATAGTAAATAGTGCTGCAATGAATATAGTTGTAAGGAAGGGGTTTTTGTATTGTATTTTTGTGTTCCTAGGTTATATTCCTAGGAGTGGTCTAGTTGGATCATATGGGAGCTTGATTTCCATTTTTTTGAGGAATCTCTATATCGCTTTCCATAAAGATTGAACTAGATGGCATTCCCACCAGCAGTGGATAAGAGTTCCTTTCTCTCCACATCCCCGCCAACACTGTTTATTCTCATTCTTTGTGATGTGTACCATTCTCTGTGGTGTGAGGTGGTACCTCATAGTTGTTTCGATTTGCATCTCCCTGATGATTAGTAATGTGGAGCATTTTTTCATGTGTCTTTTGGCCACTTGTATTTCTTCTTTGTCAAAGTGTCTGTTCATTTCTTCTCCCCATTTTTTGATGGGATTAGATGTAATTTTCTTTTAAATTTCTGTCAGTGCCTTGTATATTTTGGAGATTAGCCCCTTATCTGATGGGTATTGGGTGAATAGTTTCTCCCACTCAGTGGGTGGCTCTTATATTCTGGGCGCTATTTCCTTTAAAGTGCAGAAGTTTCTCAGCTTCATATATTCCCATCTGTTAATCTCTGCTTTCACTTGCTTGGAGAGTGCAGTTTCCTCCTTGAATATGCCTGTAGTCTCAATGTCCTCGAGTGTTTAGCCTATGTGTTGTTCTATAAATCTTATGGTTTTGGGTCTGATATTGAGGTCTTTAATCCATTTGGAATTTACCTTCGTACATGATGTTAGCTGGGGGTCTAAGTTTAATTTTTTGCAAGTGGCTATCCAGTTGTGCCAACACCACTTGTTGAAGAGGCTTTCTTTGCTCCATTTAGGATTTTTGCTCCTTTATCAAAAATTAGGTGATTGTACGTCTGGGGAACATTTTCTGAGTATTAAAGCCTGTTCCACTGATCTGAGGGCCTTTCCTTATTCCAGTACCATGCTGTTTTGATAACTATTGCTTTGTAGTAAAGTTTAAAGTTGGGGAAAGTAATTCCACCCATATTTTTTCCCCAATGATTGCTTTAGCTATTCAAAGGTGTTTATTGTTCTAAACGAATTTCAAAAGTGCCTGATCCACTTCTTTGAAGAATGTCATGGGTATCTTTAGAGGGATCGCATTAAATCTGTACAATGCTTTGGGGAGTATTGCCATTTTGATTATGTTAATCCTGTCAATCCATGAGCAGGGTATGTGTTTCCATTTCCGTGTGTCCTCTCTTATTTCTTGGAGCAGAGTTTTATAGTTTTCTTTGTATAGGACCTTCACATATTTAGTCAAGTTGATTCCAAGATATTTGAGTTTGTGTGGCATTATTGTAAATGGGATTGTTTTCTTAATGTTCTTCCTTTTTACTATTGGTGTATAGAAAGGCCATTAATTTCTGTGTGTTAATTTTGTAGCCTGCCACCTTGCTTTATGAGTATTGTTTCTAGAAGCTTTTTGGTAGTGTCTTTAGGGTTTTCTAAGTAGAGTATCATGTCATCTGCAAACAGTGAGAGTTGACTTCTTCCTTTCCTATCTGGATTCCCTTGATATATATATATATATATATATCTTGCCTAATCGCTATAGTGAGTATTTCCAGTGCTATGTTGAATAGGAGTGGTGAGAGAGGATAGCCTTGTCTTGTGCCAGAATTTAGAGGGAAGGCTTTTAATTTTTCTCCATTGAGGATAATATTTGCCACTGGCTTGTGGTAGATGGCCTTAACTATATTGAGAAAGATTCCTTCCATTCCCATCTTGCTGAGAGTTTTGATTAAGAATGGGTGTTGGACCTTATCAAATGCTTTCTCTGCATCTATTGATATGATCATGTGATTTTTATTTTTCTTGTTGTTGATGTTGTGTATTATGTTGATAGTTTTATGGCTGTTAATCCATCCTTGCAGTCCTGGGATGAAACTTACTTGATCATAGTGGATGATCTTCTTAATGAGGCATTGAATCCTATTTGTCAGGATTTTGTTGAGGATCTTTGCATCTGCATTCATCAGCGATATTGGTCTATAATTTTCTTTTTTTGTAGCATCTCTGTCTAGTTTAGGTATCGAGTTGATGTTGGCTTCATAAAAGCTATTTGGAAGTGTTTCCAATTGTTCAATTTCATGAAATAGTCTTGCCAGGATTGGTAGTATTTTCTCTTGGAAAGTTTGAAAGAATTCATTAGTGAATCCATCTGGGTCTGGGCTTTTGTTTTGGGGAAGACATTTGATTACCATATTATTTTCATCAATGGTGATGGGGGTGTTTAGATATACTACATCCTCTTCCTTCAACCATGGAAGATTATAAGAGTCCAAGAATTTATCCATTTCTTCCAGGTTCTCATTTTTAGTGGTGTAGAGTTTCTCAAACTAGTTTCTGATTACCCTTTGAATCTCTGTCATATCAGTAGTGATCTCTCCTTTTTCATTCCTAATACGAGTTATCACGTCTCTCTCTCTCTCTCTTTCTTTTTTAGTTTTGCCAATGGTCTATCAATCTAGTTTTTTTTTTTTTTCAAAGAACCAACTACTGCTTTCCTTGATCTTTTGTATTGTTTCTTAGGTGTCCACTTCATTTGATTTCTGCTTTCAGCCTTGTTATTTCCATCTGTCTCCCTATTTTTGGGTCCTTCTGTTGAGTACTTTCTAGTTCTATTAGCTGTGTCATTAAGCTACTCAGGTAATCCCCTTCTTTCTTCCTTCCTGATGTGTGTTTGCAAGGCTATAAATTTTCCTCTCAGTACTGCTTTTGCTGTGTCCCATAAGTTCTGATAGTTTGTGTCTTTATTGTCATTTGTTTCCAGGAACCTTTTGAATTCCTCCTTGATTTCATCTCGGACCACTGGTTATTCAATATGAGGCTGTTTAACTTCCAGGTGTTAAAGTTTTTCTTCTATGTCCCTTTGGAATTCACAGATAATTTCAGAGCCTTGTGGTCAGCGAAGGTAGCCTGCAAAATTTCTATCCTATTGATATTATGGAGGTATGTTTTATGTGCCAGCATGTAGTCTATCCTGGAGAATGTCCATGTACATTAGAGAAGAATGTGTATCTAGGTTTCTGGAGATGGAGTGTCCTATATATATCCACTAGGCCTCTTTTTTCCATTTCTCTCCTCAGGTCTATCAGGTCTGGTATATTCTTGTTGGTTTCAGTCTGGTTTGCCTATCCAGTGTTGACAAAGCTGTGTTGAGGTCCCCCAAAATTATTGTGTTGTTATTAATACTATTTTTCAGATTTGTCAACAATTGTATTAAATATTTTGCTGGCCCCTCATTCGGTGCATATATGTTTAGGAGAGTTATTTCTTCCTGCTCTACATACCCCTTTTTAATATAAAATGTCCATCTTTGTCCCTTACAACTTTCCTGAGTATAAAGTTTGCATTATCTGATATTAGTATGGTCTCTCCAGCTTTTTTATGGGTGTTGTTTGCTTGGATAATTTTTCTCCAGCCTTTTATTTTGAGTCTATGTTTGTTATGACTATTCAGGTAAGTTTAGAAACTTTTTATTATTAAGAAAGAGCCATATTCATGGTGCTGGGGTCCACTGGAGTCACACCCAGCCGGGCTGGGATCAATAGGACTACACTACACAAGTTTTGTGCTTTAACACTTGAGCCATATCACTGGCTGGGATTTGTCTATGCATTAGATTTGGCATATCAGAAAAAAAAAATCCCGTGAAGCAATTATGATAGGTGGAACATACAGTGAAGCAGGAAAGGCAGAAAAGATCAAGGAGAAATTTCTGCATCACTGTAGAATTCATTAGAAGCAGTCAAAGGACTTTAACCATAAAAGGCACATTATTAGACAATTTTTCTAAGAAAGATTGCACGGGACAGCAAGGACAGGCTGCTTCTTTCTTTGACATTTTATGCTCTTTATTATCTGATCCTATAAAACACTTAGCATTCATATTTCATTATGAATGAGTTTCGCATGTGAGAAATTGAATCCTCTCTCCTAAAGGACAATGTAAATTCAAAGAAAGCAAAAGTGATTGGTTACTCAGGCATATGTTTTTCCAAAAAGAACAATAACTAGAATCTAGAAAAGATTAATATTTTTTTTTGCTACTTGTTAACTACTCCTTCATCTCCAGTCTATAAAGACACACCTTCAATAACCCTAGATGGCTTGTATAGGAAAGGACTGGGTTCAGTCTCATTACAATTATGCTACTCAGTTTCAACAGAGGGTTTTAAGAATTTAACATATTTCAGAGAAATCACCTAAAGATTGAGGACTTAAGACACTCTTTGCCCCCCCCCACAATTAGATTATAATTTCCATGACAACAAAGACTACTTTTCTATCTCAACAGTGTCTAAAAGCAAAGAACAAAGTTTGACACACATTTAAAATTCTATTAAATACTAGTCAATAAACTGAGAGAAGTTACACAAACTTGATTTCCATCTGATTATCAAAGACATTAAAGTGAGACTTGGGCAGATGGTCTTAAGCTTTCAATTTGGTGGCCTGACATAAAATTGCAATTTAAACGGTCTAGGGATTATGAGTGCCAGAGCATCAGTGTTGGAAGTATTAGGACTGTGATCCAAGGCACCTATTATTTGTGAGCCCCAGCATCACAGCAAAGTGTGGGTTTCTGACACATCACAAATAGATGTGAGCACCACAAGTATATAAAATTGTGAACACAACTAAATAGATAAACAATTCCTGCCCCCCTCAACCCCATGAGCATCAAGTATGTGCAGTCCTCAGGCATCATAACAATGAATGGGAAACTAAATTTTAAAGAAGAGCATTTAATTTCCAATTGTGTAATCAAGACAAGATCTCAGATGTCTACATTTTCTTACAACCACTAAATATTGGCTCGCCTCAATTTTTCCTTTCTTTATTTCCACAATTTTCATGCTTTCTCCTTTACTACTTTGTAGAGGTATTCAGGAAAGTAACTGATCCTGTCTATGAAATAGCAAAGAAAGTTAAAAGAGTCTCCCAGAGACCGTAGTAGTGCTTCTTAATTTCAACTTCACTTAAAAACTTTCTGGTAAACAATTGCTGGTGGGAAAGTTTAACTGGTGAAAGGTGATATATATTCAATGACTATGAACATTTTAGTAACCAGGATGCATAAATAAAGAAATTATAGGGGCTGGAGCGATGCCACAGTGGTAGGGTGTTTGCCTTGCATGCAGCTGACCAGTGATGGACCACGGTTCCATCCTCCAGCATCACATATGGTCCCCAAGCCAGGAGCGATTTCTGAGAGCATAGCCGAGAGTAACCCCTGGCTCCAAAACCAAAAACCAAAAATAATTATAAAAAAAAGCAGTTATACTAAAATTACTCATAATCTATGTAATGCTAGAATCTCTGTGAGAACGTGGTTAATTAATATTTTAATTTTATTTTTACAAGCATTCAGTTTTGAGAACCACAAAGGGTTTTAGTACATCTATTATTTAATTTTCAGTTAAATTTTTAAAAAGACAATATGGTAATAATACCATACTAATAACACCATAATAATACCAAAGGCAATAGAGGTAAGGATCAGGAAGAGAAGAACAATGGTAGAAAACTTGCCACGAAGAGGTGGGAGAGTGCAGTTAAGTGAAGAGAAGGGACCACAGTAACAGTGATAGCTAGAAATTATCACTCTAAACAAGAACTGGATGCTGAAAGCAGGTAAAGGGGTATGTATGATATGCCTCCAGTAACAATGTAACAGGACATAGCGCCTAAAAGAAAGACAGGATGAAATACACAGACAGAAACAAATACACAGAGAAAAGAAAACTATCTACCATAGAGCCAGGAGCAAGGGAGGGCAGGAGAGAAGATGGGTACATTGATGGTAGGAAAATTGCAATGAAAGTATGGTTATTGGAACATTGTATGATGGATACTCAATAATGAACAACTTTGTAACAGTAGCTCACAGTGATTCATACAATTACTATTTTTTTTTACTTTTAGATTTTAGAAAATTGGGGATCATACCTAGAGTTACTTCTGCCTCTGCACTTAGGGATCACTTCTATATTCTGGCAGAATATAGGGGACCATACATACAGTGTCAGGACTCAAACCTGAATTGCCTATGAACAATAATGCAAGTGCCTATCCTGTCTCTCCGGCTCTATTTGTTTTCATTTTAATTAATTTTTATATCACTCTTGAATTTACATTAGGGTAAGTGCATATTTTCTGATACCTTAAAAGTAGAGATATTTGGGGCTGGCGAGGTGGGGCTAGAGGTAAGGTGTCTGCCTTGCAAGCGCTAGCCAAGGAAGGACCGATGTTGGATCCCCCGGCGTCCCATATGGTCTCCCCAAGCCAGGGGCAATTTCTGAGCACTTAGCCAGGAGTAACCCCTGAGCATCAAACTGTTGTGGCCCGAAAAACCAAAAAAAAAAAAAAAATAGAGATATTTAAGATGTGCTTTTACTTTTTAGTGAAATATAATAAAGTACACAACCACTATATTTTGCAATGAAAATATACCTATGTTATAGCATCCAGATAAGGAACACATTAAGTGCATCTTTGAGGCTGCTTCTTTTTCCCTCCAAGAATAACCACTACCATTATGGATTTGTTTGGTTTCTTGATTATTTTCAATAAATGAGATCATGCCCATCTATTCTTCTGAATCTCATTGGAGCTAAATAATTTTAGAAAGAAATAATAGAACCTAGATTAGGTGCATTAATTAATCTTCATAAATTCTATAAAGAAAAATGCAAAATAATTGTTGAAGTTGATTTGGAAATATGGCAGGAAAGAATCTTTTCAACCAGATTTTTACATTCGGGCATACTTAGTTTTTTTTGTTTTGTTTGATAGTCATGAACTTGGGCTACTACTTACCTATGATTCAGGTTTTCTTTTTTTTTTTTTTTAAAGATACAGTTAATAGTATACCTCATAAGATTTTTGTGGCAATTATATTTTAGCAATACACATAAAGTCTCTGACATCCTGCCAAAATAGCAAGCAATAGCAACTATCGAAATTTATTATTAGTGATTCTTTAGAAAGAAACAAGTGAAGCTCAATACCTATATTTGATGAAAATAATTTGATTTGATTTGGTGAAAAAATTAAAAAAGAAAATGCAAAAATGAAATAAGAACCTATTTTGAAGAACAGAGTTTGTTCATAGAGAGAGTATATTTTGAAGTTTAGCCAGGCATTTAGTAAAGCCTTCATGACATTATTATAAGCAATATGCATAAGTTGGGCTTAATGAAACCTTTCTCAAAATTTATTATCAAGTTCAAAATCATGGATTATAGCAGTGTTTTATTTAAAAAAAGATGTTCTGACCCATGACCCATCAAATTAAATCCATCAAATCCATTTAAATCCATCAAATTTAAATTAATCCAAATATTCTTCAAGAATCTACACTTTGAATAAGCTCTATGGGTGACTCTGATTTGCTGCCATAGTTTAACAACTGAGTCATATTCCATAATGGTATAAAGAAGTGCTCTTTCGTCTTTCATGCTTTTAGGATTTTAATGATAATTTAATGTCTGGCATCTAATAATTTCCAACAGATATTTCTGTTTGGACCTGTGAAAGAGATCTCTGTGCATATTACTAATAAATTTTCATTAGTAACTGGAATGATTCTGAAGGTATGTACATTCAACCTATTTTTAAATAATAGTAAAAGAGGAATAAATGAAAATAAAAAGGTTTTTTTTTTAAATAAAAACAAATCTAAATGATCATTTCCTATGCACTGGGGCTCATTCCCAGTTTCCTAAATATTAGTGTGACTCAACAGCAGGACAATAGTTATAAAGCAAATAAATGTTATCTTCAGAAACATTTATCAGTTGATAGACAAAAAGAAATCTAAATACGACTGACTGCTTGATTTTGGATATAAAAAAATTTGAACACGTTTATTTGGTTATTTATTGACCAAGGCTATGTCTACAGAACAAAAGCATACATGAATATCATATTATCCACAAATCTGAAAATATTTACTATCTTGCCTTTTTAAAATAAAGGTTTGTCTTTCTATACTGACAAATAATACTTTTCCACCTTCCTTACTAATAACTCTAACTTATATGGGCATATGGCTGCCTAAATTATAGACTATATTTACTTCTTTCCTTTGATTAAGCATTTAAGATAATTGCATCTTGGCCAGTGACACATATTGCTATGATATTTCAGCATTTTAAAATATTCATTAAAAGACAGATACTCCACAATTAATATTGTTTTGAAATTAAAGGTGGGATTTAAACAACTCTGTAGGTCCATGTAGATAAAGGTCCTAGTTTAGTAGCATGGACTTGAAGGAGACCTAAACCCAATAATTTTTCAGAATTTCCTTAAGCACCCTTTACCATTGATATTCAGACATTTTTCACACAAAAATGTAAAACTCTTGAGGCTGGAAAGATAGTACTGAGGGTAGGGCATTTGACTTGCAGGTGGTTAACTCAGGTGCAGTCTCCATTACCCATATGGATCCATGAAACCAGGAGAAGTAATTCCTGAGTGCTGAGCCAAGAATAAACTGAGCACCACTGGTCATGACCCAAATAAGTAAAAATATAAAACATTGGCTTTCTTGGGTTACAACACTTGTGGATGTTCTTTTACTTGCTTTTTATATATTTAATCAAATAAAGTTGTTCAAATATTCACATCTTAGAACTGAACCTGTCAGGTCAGCCATATCTGGATTTTTTCTTGCTTTGTGAAGTTACTATATTTTCCACCATTGGAAGGGTGGAAGTGGATCCCAAATAATCACCTGTCAGACAAGTGATGCAGAGCTCCCTGAATTGAAGGAGGTTAAACTATATGACCTCCAAGATTCTAAGTTGTATATTCCTGGACCACATTTTTCTTTATTAATGGAAAGTGTTAAATGAGTTCTTAGTTCAAGCACTTAAGATGATTAAAGTAACCAGCCAGAAAGCCAATGCTGCCAAATTGGAAAGTGCAGAGGGAGTAAAATATCAGCACAATTTTAACTTTCTATTTGCAGCAAAGCACTGATTCAGATGGTACATTAGGCTCTCACTGAGGGAAACACTGACACTACATCAGATGACAAAACCTACTGTTCAGTAAGTTGGAATAAACCATTTTCATAGAAAATCTGGGGGAAAGAGATATTATCATTACTTTATATGATTACTCATATAAAATCTATTTTGTTTATCTCATTCAATTTACTTTCTTGTTTTTAGACTGTAGTTTTCTTGTTTTATTTAGACTGTAGTTTTCTTCATCATGAATACAGATTTTCTATGAAATTTTATGTCTCCATTACTAAATTTAATGAAACAAATAAAGAATTATTTGATATGTACAAGATAATAGAAATTATGTGATTTTGGTACAAAAATTGCTTCATTTTGTTTATACCTCTTTATTTTGATTTTTGCAGGATTCACTTATAAATATAATATTCCTCAATGCATCTACCAAGACTCAGCAAGACAAGTCCAGTTTCATTTTACTTTATTTCCTGCTATTTTCTATCTATTCTTTAGTAAATATGTCACAAAATATTTGACCATCTCCTAGTTATTATAGATCTATTATAGATATATATGTGATTATTTATAAATAAATCAGAGGTGATCCAGCATTGTAGCCAGGTTTTGTCTCAAACACTCCATGTACCTCGTCTTAATTTAATGCATCATAAATAAAAACATTTAAGAAAACTTGTTGAATACTGATGATCAAATTATGATATATAAGCTTATTTATCATACACTATTTTCATAACAGGGATTGTGAGAGGTCTTCTTAACTTCACATACACTGAGAAAGAAATATTCTTCTTGAAAAGGCAAATGCATCAAAAACCATATCAGTGACAATAAGTGAATATTATAGTTTTGTATTACTAGTGAACATCTGAGAACCCCTCCTCTATTTTGGAAAATTCAAAGCTAGTGATACTGCTGGATACTACAGAAGTTGAAAATTGCAGACACCCACTTTCTCAGATTCCCAAGTATCTTGGAGAGTATTTCATTGGACTGGACTCTAGTAGTTTACTATCTCCCAACTTTGAATTAGGATTTCTGGTAATATTTTACTTGCAAATAGGAGAACCAATATAAACACTGGTGCCAGAGTTAGTATTTCATAACAAAATAGGAAAGAGAAAATTTGAAGTGAACAAGTTTGATGGTGACCAAGATAAAGAGTAAACATCAAAAGCATGAATTTTCTGTCATTAAGGTCCAACAAGATACTGTTATGAATAGTATTTGTTAACAGAAGAGAAAGTTATCCATTTGCATTTTTCTCACTTACTATGTGTCTTTCTATAACTACACCTGAATCAATCACTGTACCCCAGGATAGTATTTCATATAGATATTTGGTTCTTAAAATTATGTCAAAACATAAAGCAATGCATATATGAACATATATAGACATAAAGCAATGTCATATATTCCAGTTTTACTACAGAAACTAGTTGTGTGGAACAGTAAGATGTCTTAAAGAATATTTTAGTATGAGCTGCAAAAAACCTCAGAGGCTGAGACATCATCTTACAAAGTAATATATACTCTGAGGAAAAAAACCAATAAATTCAGTCCTCTAGTCAATATGTAGAGTTCCAAAAACAGAAGTGTGACAATATAAGTGACTTATGTCTTAACCTTGAAATGTTTGAAATCTGGACCTGTGATAAAAATTTGTAAGAAGATTATTTGTTCGGTAAGTAAAATTTGAAGTATAAAAGAGTAATAGAGGAAATTAAATAGAATGAACAAGTCAAAGTTTATAGATGTTTGCATTTTTAGTTTAGCCAATCTGTTGACAAATGAAACTCAGATCTATATTTTTATGAAATCCACCTTAGCTTGTTTCTTTGGGGAAGAAAAATAGTGGAGACTGGTAGCTATTGCTGCCATCTCCCAAAGATGGGGAAATTTGGCCCCTAAACTTCTGAATTGCATGCATATGAGTGCACATATATAGAGTACGTTCCTGACATGATATTAGTGATACTCAGGAGCAGGAAGGAAGAGGAGCATGACACATGTCTAGGGTAAAGAGTCCCTGTTTGCATTAGTGTAGAGCTGATCATAGCTTCTTTGGAACTGGTCACCACTGAAATATCTTCAAAGAGGGAGGCTGAGAATAGTTAAAGGTACAAAGAAACATTTGACAGAGTGACCATCATGATTCATTTAATAATTCATAATTCTCAAAAAAAAATCCCTCCATTGTTTATGAATCTAGGTTGAAGACTTAGAAGAAATTTTTCTAAAATTTTAGTTTTGTCACCATGATTTTAATTACTCTTGAGTAATTTAAAGTTAAATGTCACCATGATTTAAATTTCTCAATAGTTGAGTTTCATGTATGAAACTCCAGCACCATCTTTCCACTAAAGTTCATTTCTCTCCACCTACATTGCATCAGTGTCCCTTACTTCTGTCCTATTTTCATTACAGTCATCTCTTCATGCACCTTTCTATAGAAAGTGAAAAGATTAGTAGAATCTCTGAAATAAAAGGAAGGTGACAATAAATTCCCACCTGTAAGAGCTGTCTGAATATATTCAGAAATAGAGCAATAAGAATTAGAATTAAATGGCATCCACTCCTATTTGAAGCACCTTCTGTGCACAATATATGAATGTTTTCTAATACATTTACAAATAATAAATTTTGTCATCTTTCCAGTTTTCATCCCTCATTTTACAACTTTCATGTTTACTGCATTAATTCTGTTGTAAATACACATAAAGTAGTTACACTGTTGAAAAAAAAGTAGTTTTTGACTTGTCATGACAAAAATGTAAAATTGATAAGCAAAAGAAAAAAGATTATTGAGATGCTGTTAGTTTTTATTTTATTTGCTTAAAAAGTTTAGGAAGAAATAAGGGAAATAAGTAGAAAAGGATATAGCTGTAAAAACAGAGAAAAGAAGTAAGCCACTCTTGATTCATTTAATAGGGACTGGAATTGATTATAATCCATTCAACTAAAAAAGTGAGAAATAAAGGGCATTAATTAGACTTCATGGGGTGTGATTCTGAAAGTGTTCTTGCAAGATAAATTAAGAAATATTTTCACTTTTTCATACATTAAATGATCTGACATCTTAGCTACTTTTGAAGTATTTTGTGATAATTAACATTATCAGTACTATTTCACAATTTCTAAATCAATTTTACAGAGATTACTTCAGATGGTTTGCATGAGATAGAAAATGCAGAAGTGTGTTTAGTTTGCAAAGTACTTAAATCTTCTTTGGTAGGTCTTTGTAAACATTGCATATATTTGCTAACAAAAACTTCTAATGCATACGCATACTTTTCTAGATAAAAAAATACTGCTCATATTTTATATGCAACTTTACCCAGTTAGAGTATTTCCTTCAAATATTCACTATTACAATAATTGATCAATATGCTGAATGTGTGGTTTTTGTATGTGGGGGATAGGGGAAATAATCTTGTGTAAGAACTAACAATGTCACCTTTGCTTTCTTTTGAGGTCAGCTCTTTGTCTTTTGGTTCTAGAGATCTTCCTTTGCAATGCCCAAGGTCTCTAAATGACTCAAACTCACATTTATAAGCAGAAAGTACAGAACTAAAAACTATTAACTTTTATGATGTTACTTAGTGTAGCTAAAGGGCCTAATTTTGACAAATTAATCTTAGCTATGCATACTCTAAAAATGAAAAATGAAATAAATTTTTATTTTTATAAAACTATAATAATAGTAAAGCACTTACCTTGTACAAAGTGACCCGAGTTCAACCCCCTGCACTACCAGGAACGTTGATATATAACTATTATATATTATTATATTAATAATTTTATATATAATGATTAAAACTGTGAGGGATTCCTAAATATTATTCAGAAAAACCAAAGACACCCTCCCATTCAGTGATCTCCATAAAATAACCTACCATTTCAGTCCTAGGACAGAGGATATGATGCTGTACAAGCCGTGGAGTGCCAGGACTACCTGTGTTACCTGGAGATGCTCAGGAAGCTTCCAGGATAATACCTGGTGGTACTCGAAATCCTCTTGAAAAGCACTTAGCAATGCTTGAAGGACTCTGTGATACCTGGCTTAAACCTGTGTTGGGCAACTGTGCCCTACTATGCTCGCCAAATATATTAATACTTAGTACATATATTAAGTATTAATATATTAAGACTTAGTATAGATATATTAATACTTAAATTTAATTCAAGTTTCATTCAATTTAGTTAAAGCAAAAATGTTGTAGTAAGTCTGATAAAATGCCTAACAATATATATTCTCATAAATTTTTCTAAAAATATGATTCACAGTTCATTTTGTTTTTAATTGCTTACTTTGTACACAGTTTGTTTCCAGGAAATAAAGCTGAGTCAGTTGTCTCATAGGAATTGAAGAGTCTTATGAAGGGCAAAGTTATTGAGTGTATGTAAAAAGAATCAAACAATTCAAAGCCTTTATTTAAGTTTGAAAGAAGAGATTTTCAAAACTATATTTACTTTCAGGCTGTTTTTCTAAAAGAAATTAGTTGAGAAAGGCCAGCAGTAGATAAAGTATCCTATAGAAGAGATAAACAATGTTTAGAGTAATAAACAAATATATTAAAAGAAATTATTAAAGATTTGATCTCTTTTAATCCTCAATGACTACTCATTAACCAAGTATCTATTAGTTGTCTAGAAATTACCTAACCAGTGGGTTTTTGGTTTTTGGTTCACTTGTTTCTTGGACACTTTGAATCATGTATTTCTAATAAATGCTTAGATTCAGCTGCAATTATCATGCTTCACTTGGGGGAGAGACTTTCTTTTTCTACCTTAAATTGCCATGTCTGAATAAAAATGAAACTGACCATTTTAAAATCTTAATGAAACTTTACAGAAGTTGGCAGGGTAAAAAATTTATAAAAGAAATTTGGTTAAAAAATTGGATTCTTGGGGCGGGTAAGGTGTCTGCCTTGCAAGCACTAGCCAAGGAAGGACCTCGGTTCGATCCCCTGGTGTCCCATATGGTCCCCCCAAGCCAGGGGCAATTTCTGAGCGCTTAGCCAGGAGTAACCCCTGAGCATCAAACGGGTGTGGCCTGAAAAACCAAAAAAAATTTTTTTTCCATTAAAATTTCTTTTTTTTTTTTGGTTAGTGTTCTGTGGTTTCTTTTTTGGAGACATTAGCAAAAACAAATTAAGCTCATTTTTTGTTTTTTTGTTTTTGTTTTGTTTTTTTTAGACGCTCTTCTCTCTTTTTATAATAATGAAATATTTATTTTATTTTTTATTTTAATTTTTTTCTCTTAATTTTTTATATATTAAAAAAACTCTTCACCAGTGCAACATTTTCATCACCAATAACCCAAGTGTCCTCCTCCCCACCCCACACCAGCCTGTACTCTAGAAGGCCTTCTACTTCCCTCATTCAGTCACATTTTGTTATGATAGTTCTCAGTGTAATTATTTCTGTGACTGCACCCAACAATCTATGTGGTGAGCTTCACGTAGGGAGCTGAACCCTCCAGTCCTCCTCTATTTTGTCTCTGAGAATCATTACAAAAATGTTTTTCATTTTTCTCAATATCCATAGATGAGTGAGACCTTCTGTATTTATCTCTCTCCCTCTGATTTATTTCACTCAGCATAATAGATTCCATATACATTCATGTATAGAAAAATGTCATGACTTCTTCTCTTCTGATGGCTGCATAATATTTCATTGTATATTAAATTTCCATTAAAATTTCTTTTCATTTACATTGAAGTAAGCTATGGACTATGCTTGTTGTGTGTTTATTATTAATATTGTTACTGGGTTCTGCAAATGAAACCAGGGCCTAAAACATGAGATACTTAAGCTCTATCACTGAACTATTTCTTTGATTCAAAGGAAGATTTTCTCTTTTAAATCAGCATTTATGTCTATAGTGAGTCATAGTTTTTAAATTTTTAAGATATTTAATGGAAAAAAACGATATTTCATATACTACCTTTTGTTTCCATTTTTACTTGGGAATCCCTGTTTTATTAACTACATACATACTTATTTCAGTTCTCTAAATATAGATGAACCTATCTTTCACATTACTATACATTCTTGCTTTCTTATCCCTTCTTTATGTCCTAATTTTCTATACTATGTTCTTCAGTTTAATTTTAATAATAATTTATAATAATTTAACATGTCATGATTACATATATACATGATTATTATGTATATTAGTTTACTTAAAATTAACAAGAATCCCAAGTGTTAAACACTCATTTAATAGACTGAGAGTAGGATAAATAGGGCAATGTTGAACATTTATAAATCCAGAAGATTTGACTACAGTTTTTGATTTTAGCAATTATTTCATCATAGGACATTATTTTCCAGCAAATAAAAAAAATAAATGTGCCAAAGAAAGAGAAATTGATCATTATTCAAGAGATCAAGAAGACAAGTGATGGACACTGCTCCCTGCTGCCTGATGACTTCCTATTATTGTGGCTCACCTGACTTCATTGATCAATACAACTCACACGGAGTCAAAACTTTAGTCTCTGTCTTTCATTCTATGCACCAAAGAATAAACTATTATTGTATATCTGTTGCAACTTTATAAATAATTTAACTTTTATGAAGCTAGAACACATCTTAGCATGCTTATAGCCTTACAGAATTTCTTCTAAAAAAATTGAAAAAAGGCTAAGGCTTTTTCCGAGAAAACTTCTGTATTCTCTGTGATAGCTTTGCCTTGTACATATTTAGGGATGTAGTCAATAATAATCCATCTGATTACATTTCCACACATTTTCCAAACAGTCCTGGACACTTCAGGCAGTCTTTCTTGTTACCAGAATTGTATTTTGATTAATTTATATAAAACACTGACACAGCTAGTCAACTATTTTCTCAAAAAAAAAAAAAAAGAAAAGAAAGAAAGAAAGAAAGAAAGAAAGAAAGAAAGAAAGAAAGAAAGAAAGAAAGAAAGAAAGAAAGAAAGAAAGAAAGAAAGAAAGAAAGAAAGAAAGAAAGAAAGAAAGAAAGAAAGAAAGAAAGAAAGAAAGAAAGAAAGAAAGAAAGAAAGAAAGAGAGAAAGAAATGGGTTACCTTTAGAGTGTGGCTTTCAACTGGAGAATTTATGGCTTCTTGTGTTCCCTCAGAATATTTCAACAAGGCTATAGGTAAAAAATGCTCAAATGAGGGCTCTCAGCATGAGAGTAAGGGCACAATGGGATGGAGCAGGATACACAGCAAAGAAACAAGTCAGAAGGTAGCCATAACCAAAAGGTTGAGAAATACAACAGAAATCTGGTTTTAATATCATTTTTGAATAATAAATAGGCAAATTTAAAAATCTTGTTCAATAGTAGTACATTTGTGGCTAGAGGAATGATTCAAAGGGCCGAAGAGCCTGTTTTGCCAGCAGAATCCCAGATTTAAACCCTAGAATTACAAGGTCTTCAAAGAATCACTGAGAGAGAAAACTCACCATGAAGCTGAGTGTCATTCATAAGGATTACTGAGTATGGGCCCTCAGCCTCATCACTGACTCTCTCTCTCTCTCTCTCTCTCTCTTTCTCTCTCTCTCTCTCTCTCTCTCTCTCTCTCTCTCTCATTCGCTTTCTCTTTCTTTGGAGCAAAATACAAATCAACAACAAGTGTCATACTACTGAAGTATTTTCTCCAGGTCAGTATTTCTACTGGATATATATTGTTTGATTTTTAGATTGTACTTGAGAAATCTTATCATTTTTTTAGAAGTTATTATTCTAAAATTATTATAAATTTTCTATTTTTTAGAAAATGCTTAGTGTTTGGTTTAAAACATGATTGTCTTTGGCAGCAGACATAGGTAAAATCATTTATTGAAGTGTGGCCATTTTACAAATGGTATTATTAATCTCTATTAGTTCAGGTACCACCTGTAGAACTATGATTCATCTGTTACTTGTATACAAAATATCCAATTCAGGAAATAAAAAATATGAACCACCAATAAAAAAGGAAACAATATGTGTTATTAAAATCAACAAGGGCTTTGACTTATTATTACTGGAACTTTCTTCACCATCTGTGGCACACTTGTAATAAATTACATTTTTTTTCCTAGCATGTCAAATATTTCAATTTAGTTTTGGCATTTAATCTACTGGAAGAGCTATTTATTTCTCCATGCCCCTGAAGCCATAGACATTATCCTTTAAGCAACTCTCCTTTTGAATCCAAATGGAAAATATAGTCAAGCACTTTATTTGAAATGTTCCTAAAAGTTCTGCTGGGAATTATAATCAAACTTGATGAAGGACAATCTTGGGTGATAGGTGGTAATAGCAGCAAGTAACAGAGACACTTAGCTGCCCCAAGGATGCTGAGGAAATTTTTCACAAGCAGTTCTACTCATTGTTGATTGTATATGCTGGCCAAAGGGAGCTGTCACCTGAATTAATAGCAGGAATTTCTTAGATGGGGAGCACATTACTGCTGCTGCCTGTTGCCAGAATGAAGCTACATTGACAGTCCGAATTATGTGTTTGAAATCCCAAATTGTAAAAAATTATAAGTGATGTCATTTATCATGTCCCTCACCTTTTTTTTTTCTTGTGTGAACCACAGTTGCTTCAGCCAAATAGAAATGAGAATGAACTGCTGACTGCATTAGTGGTTTCCATTGGTTCCATGCCATGACATTTTGGTCCAGGCACAGTTGTCTCTTTCGTCCTCTGATATTGCCATTTCTAGTGCTCAGTCTGAATAAGAACAGTGAGTTAAAATATAAAGCTAAAGCAAGTTCTGCAATAATCTTAATAACAAAAATAATAACACTGTCATTTTACACTTCATCTGTTTGCATTGCTCTTTAAAATATGAATTCTTATGGCTTCATTTCCCCAAATGTCACTTCTTAATCTTTCTTTATTTCTCATGTTAAGATAATAAAATATCTAATAGGGCAATCTTCATCACGGGATTTTTGTTGTTGTTGTTATATTTTGCTGCCTTGTCTAAACTATTTCTACAGTTCCCTTTGTCATGCTGAGTGTAAGGCAATATCTTTCTGTAGCAAAAACACAAATTATTTAAGAATCTACAGAAATAACTAATTTTTGTCACTATCACTCTACATTAAAGTGCAAATTCTTTAATACTCTACTTACTGTATGCATAATTCCATTGCCTATTCTTAATCTATTGTGCCCTCAATTTATGATTGCATATTATTTTACCTAAGCCTTCATAAAATTTTGTACAGATGTTTACTTTTATACATTATTCTCTCCATAAATATTAATTCTTTATATCCATACAAAAATCCCTTAGGGATTAGAGATAATTATTTTTTCCACTAATGGATTGCCTGGTTTTATTGGTATAAAATATTTGGATAACCAAACTATTAGTCATAACTAAGATCCCTGCTTGCCTTAATTTTGGTACTATAAATAGAATAGCTACCAGAATTCTATTGGAGACATTTTTATTTTAAAGAATAAATAATAAACAAAATAACTACAAATAACAGGATTGTAATAACAATTTTAATAATCATAAAAACATGTACTCAAACATAGGTTCTAGGATTTATATTAAAATGTAATTAAATGCTATTTTTTTATTTACTGCTAGAAAAGGAATCAAAGAAGTATGGAATATATTTCCTTATAATGAGCCCTTCTAAAAAATTAGAAAATTAAAACAATATGATTTCTGAAGCCTTTAAACTGAAACTAAAAGAGTATTTAACATTAAAAACAATGTATACATATTCTTTATACTTTATTATATAAGAACTAGAGACTATTAGCAGTCATTTATATCTAGAATATGGTTATTTAGTATATGCATATTTTATTTGCATACTAGTTAATGCCTTATTTCAGAAAAATAACGATTTTAAAATGACACAAAAGTTACAATCAGATGAATATAAATTAGAAATAAAGGAACAAAGATAAATAATGAAACATAAAATGGACCAGGCATAAAATTAAATAAATGACCACATTTACCACACAATAGGTGTGACAATTTCTGAGGATGTTCCAGAGACTTCTGGGAGAAAAAGTTAAACTATCCCTTTCCAATAGAAACTGTAACTTGAAAATCTTGGATTCAGATTTCAGTTTAGTTACCAAAAGAAATGGTGAAATATTTAAAAAATAGGAAAGCAGAATTCTCTATTTCTTTTTAAATCTCTGTTGTTAGAAAATCCGAGCTATGTGTTTTAATTCAATTGAGTAAATTTGGGAGCTCTCAAGCTATACTTATTGGCCTGGAACACCTTCTGGAGATTTTCCATCAATGTGAAGATGATGTACTGCTTAGGCCCTACAGTGTCAGGGACCACCAGGGCAACTCAGAAACATTTGGGTGTTCTAAATACATAGCAGTAATATCTAGGAAACAGTGCGGTTTCAAAGATTACAGTAAAATTGGTGCATACATTTTATCTCTATGCTATGACAACCAAGTATTTTGAACATGTAAATGCAAAGAATTCCTACATGTGTATATGTACATATAAGCACACATACATGTATATACACATGTATGCATAATGGGAAAGAGATGTACAAAAGTAAGAAACCCTAAAGGAGTAAGTGAAGTAACTAAAAATTCAAGGGTATACCCCAAAATGTATTTGCTATCAGATTTCCTCCCCAAACCATCTGAATTGATATCATGTTAGTTTTCTTGGTAACTTCATTGTGTTATAGTGCTCCAAATCTCAGTCATTCTCGACTTCTTTCTGCATATCATGTTCAATTCACAAAAATCTCATTTATTCTACCTTGAAATACATGAAGATTTCATTATCTTCTCATTACTTCCATCCATATCACTCTCACCTAAGCCATTATAATCCCTTGTCAGATTATTTAATATGATCCTTCCAGGTGCGCTTATTTCTGTTTTTCAAATTTTGCCTGTCTGATATAGTGTAATTTCAAGAGAGCAGTAGAAGTTATCCATTTAATCTGTAAGTTGTAGCATGTCACTTTCTTACTGAATTTCCAACAAGCATGCAGTGGCTTCCCTCTCATTCAGAAAGTGTAGTTACTCTACATTCTGTTCTCTACCATCATAGTATCTCAAACCTAACTCCTTCCTAATGTCTTCCTTGTTCTTTCTACTGTAACCACTGTTAATTATTTGCTGTTTGTTAAATACCATAGATTTAGGGCCTTGCAGTCGGTCTTGCATTTCCATATAGATATCTGATAAAATCCTCTCCTCTTTTAAGAATTTGCTTAAATATTATCTTCATGATGAGAAGTACTCTAATAATCCAAGTTAAAATTTCAAACATCTGAGAACCCTATATCTTCTTAACTTTGTTATACTTCAAAAAATACTCATCAACTTATAACATATTAATAACTTACTTAATTTTGTATTGTTGAATGTCTGTCTCCATATAAGGATGTTATGTTTACAGATTCATTACAAGTATCCCAAGGTCAATATATTTTGAATTTTTATAAACTACAATTTTAAAAATATAGTATCTTATTTTATTTAAGAAAAATAAGAGTGATATCAGTGACGATCTTATTAACCAAAACTTCAAATTTTTTATTTTATAGAAATATTATTAGTGCCTTCAATGAGGTTTAAATATTGGCAAGAAATAGAGGCCAGAGTGGTGGCACAAGGGGTAAGGCGTCTGCCTTGGGCATATTGGTTCCCCAAGCCAGGAGCAATTTCTTTTTTTTTTTTTTAAGAATTCTTTTTTTTTTTTGGGCGGGTTGTCACACCCAGCAGTGCTCAGGGGTTACTTTTGGCTCTATGCTCAGAAATCACTCATAGCAGGCTCGGGGGACCATATGGTATGCCGAGATTCGAACCACTGACCTTCTGAATGCAAGGCAAATACCTTCATGCTATTTCTCCGGCCCCACCAGGAGCAATTTCTGAGTGCTTAGCCATTAGTAAGCCCCGAGTGTCACCAGGTGTGGCCGACCCCCCCCCCCACATACACACACAAACAAAAGAAAAAAAACATTGGCAAGAAATCACCGTCAGTAGGGGGAAGTCAATACATTTCCCAGAAGCATTTGACCATTGGCCAGTCAGGATGGGTAGGTTTTCAAGGTAATGTTGGAGAAACATTTCACGAAACAGGAAGTAAAGACACATATAGAGATGAAAGGATAAGCGACTGAGACTTACCTCTTGTGTTGGATTGATGAGAGCAAAATGGGGCTAGAAAACAATTGGGAAGTAAGAAACAAATGATTAGGGCTTACTCTTAAGAACCTCAAAATATTAGGCTCAAGACTGAATAATTCGATTTTCACAGAGAAGTCATTTAACTTTAAGAAAAGGGATGACATAATCAAAAAAGTAGACATTAGGGGCTGGTGATGTGTGCATACTTCCCATGTATGAGCTCCAGGATTCAGTTACCAGCACCAATCAAATGCAAACACTGAAGGATATGTCAGTTGTGAGTAGAATGCATTAGGGTTTGGAAAATGTGGGTGGAGAAACAAAATGATTATGGCAGTCCAAGGGAAAATTAATGAGGGTTTCTTGGAGATCTTTTAATTGGGAGTGTAAAGAAGAGCAGTGGAAGTAAAACAAATACAAATTGGCCAGAGGTCGGAGAGTAGTAGTTAAACAAGATGAATAAAGATTGTGAGATGGAGTAATTCAACAAGCGGAGTGTACAAAGAAGCAAGGTTAGGTGGACCGGTTGTGTTCTTTTTGTAAATATTACCTTTAAACTCCTAAGAAGCTCATGTCAAGTTGAAAATCACTATGGATCCTGTGAAAGGCAAAATATCTTTTTGCATGATTTTTTTTTTCAGAACTAAGTATGGCTCACTACAAAACAGAGATGAAAATTTTTCTTTCTGACACAGAGAAATTTTTCTGGAATTGCGGTGTGTGTTAGAGACAGAGAGAGAGAGAGAGAGAGAGAGAGAGAGAGAGAGAGAGAGAGAGAGAGAGAGAGAGAGAGAGAGAGAGAGAGAGAGAGTGGAGAGAGAGAGAGAGAGAGAGGGAGAGAATGTGAGCTCCTTTTCCTTATCAATTGCATTTGAATGTATAACTCTGAACCAAACAGCATCCTCCTCCCCCACCCCCAAGGAATATTAACTCAGTGATTGTTGCCTTCCTCCCTGGTGCTGTCTTTTATTACCTGGTTCCACCTCGACTAGGTCAGGACAGCACTACAAAAGTGCCTTAATTGCCATGACGATGGGAACTGAATTAATCCATAGCAGATGAACAAGGATAATGAAATCATTTTCTTTTCTCTCAATGGTCTGTGCAGCATCATCTCTTCTGATACACTTCAGTGTCTGACCTTTTAAACTGACAGGATGTTCACTGCTGAGGCTTTTTAAAGACATCTATCTCTCCACAGAAAAATGGAAGCTAGACATCCAAGACCGACTTATATTTGTCTGTGAATCAAGCTGTCATTTTTGTTCTGCCAGAGTCTGTTATCACGTCTGGACAAGTAATTATTCTCTAGGTTAGGTTCTTACAACCTTGGATTTTTAGGAAAGTCCTTGAGACTGAAAGCAGTCACTTTCTTGCTGCTACGGTTCAAGCATATTAGTGAATTATGCGGCAACTTGGCAGCCATTTCTGCTATTAAGCATTTAGTCGATTAAACACAATCCTTTGAACTTTGCAAGTTTCTAGCCTCCATCTGTTTTCCCTTTTTATTAAAAATTTTTTTTGAGTTCTTCTTTCTGCATCTAGGAAACTGGCATATTCTTTGTAGTTTGGGTATAATCTGGACAGAGATGAATATGGTGGAACAAGAACAGTCCGTGAGTTTCTTGGGCTTTATGTATAATATGACTAGAACCTTGGAGTCAGAAAAAAAAAGATTCTAATGTAGCCTTCTGTTGAAACATGGCAACCTGCTCTATAGAGCCCAATGAAGCATGGCTGTGGCACAGTTAGGTGAGGTTGGCAGAAGATGGTGGGTCTCAGAATTTTTTGCAGATGTTGGAAACACACTTCAAAAGTTGGAACATGAAATTTAATTCAAAGTGATGCAGCTCATCCAAGTTGCTAAGCATTCCAAATCAACTCAAAATTCAATAGTTTCCAATAAAAACCTTAGGGTCAAATTTCAGGGGAAAAATACTCACTGAGTGATTTAATAATGTATAAAGAGATAGGCACCTCCTACAGAATTCTGTTTGAAATAGAGAATAGCTAGAATAAAATTCTCATTACCTACTTCTGCTTAGACAAGAGACTATTTGCAACCAGTTAGATTGTTGGACAGTCACAGATATTAATGAGTCACAAATATTATGACCAGTCATAGATATATGTAGTTTCATAGGTTAGCGACAATATTTTCACTGAATTTTTTTAAAAGTTCTTTGTTCTTTGATATGCTTATTTAACCTTAAGAAGCCACATTTGTGGGAAGATTCTTGATCATCTTCTTCCTGCTCCCACCACCAATACCCTGTTTCTGAGGTTGTCATGATGAGTAGGACATGGCACATTGTACAGAGTTTTAACTTTTAAAATATAAGTCATATGAATGCACAGCTCAACACCCAAAGTAAATATTATAAGAAACATAGGAATTAGAGAGATCAGGAGCTGTGTTGCTGTTGCAGATTGATAGGAACAAAAAGAAAGGTGTGCTTCCCATCTATGAAGAATGACAGAACAAGCAAAAGGGCTGCACTGATTCCACACATCTTAATTTTTAAATGCTGGGTGACCTTGACCACTCTCCTGTTCATGTTTCAGGATGAATGACAGCCATTTTCTTTTCTGTCAGTTATGGTGAATGCTCCAAAGAATTTTAGTTTTATTAGGTAAAAAAAGTATTAAAATAGTCTTAGTCTTATAACATTAACACCACTTTTCCCCTATGGATGTCAGAAATCAGACTGTTTCAGAGGTATGTACTGTCCTACTTACAAATCAAACTCCCTAGGTTGGTGAAGGTGGGTGTTCTTTATATGACTGAAACCCAACTACAATCATATTTGTAATCAAGGTGTTTAAATTAAAATATTAAAACAATTAAATTCCCTCTTAAAGCTTTAGAAATAAGTATCTATTTCTGTATTCTGCTAGATATATTTTACAAAATAATAGGAGAAAATAGATGCTCTATCAATGGATTTTAAATATATCATGATGTCCTTGAGAACACACAGAGCCATAAGTGTGCTAAAGGTATATGCTTATTATTCCCTGGTCAAGGATGTGTCACTTGTGTGGCATTGTAGTTTGGCATTTGTTCCTCCATTCTTCTCTTACTCATTTCTTTCATCTTGGACTACAGCAAGAAAAACTGATATCTTCAGTGGTTTTATATTGTTTTTACAAATTTCAAGCAGTGATTATTAAATAACTTTGTTGGCAAATTAACTGTTGAGTTTGCAATGTTGGGGATTATCATTATTTCTCATCCCTAATTATTATCTGCCAATACATTTTAATTAATGCACACAATTAATTTTGTACCATGCAATAAAAGTTATTTTAATTAATTAATTAACATGAGAAAAAAGACCTTTTCAGTTCTTTTAGGATTAAATTTTGTGATATATACATTTTGGTTCATATATGTTTCCTGGGCACATGGTCCTTATGCACAAATTACCAACATGTCCCCTCTTGAGATGTGTACTTTACTACTTTCAGGCTGAGTACGTATCAGGGGTCACTCCAAAAACACTCACTGGAGTGTGTTATTCTCTCTCTTTCTTATCCTCTCCCTCCCTTTCCTCAGTATGTTAGAATAAAGCATGCTTTTACTTCTAAAAAGTTATTTTTAAGTTTTTTATTTTGTAAGCCTTTGATCAAAATTTTTCTATGTTGGAATGTTAAACATTAGTTTTTCAGACACAAAATTTATTTTTGTTGACAATTATCTCTTTCTTGCTTTTAGAAGGCTGATCTTTGCCAAACATAAACAATGAATAAAAAACACTATCTTTTGGGTGTCCAAAGAGATAGCACAGCTAGTAGGGCATTAGCCTTGCAAGTGGATGACCTGGGTTCGATCCCTGGCAACCCATGTGGTACTCCAAGCCTTCCAAAAATGATTTCTGAGTGCAGAACCAAGAGTAAACTCTGAGTGCCACCAGGTGTGACACCAAAAAAACATCATGCTCATGGAATGTCAGGATTAACATAATTAAAATGGCAATAATCCCCAAAGCATTATACAGATTTAATGCAATCCCCTTAAAAATTCTTCAAAGAAGTGGATCAAACACTTACGAAATTCATCTGGAACAATAAACACCCTCGAATAGCTAAAGCATTCCTAGGGAAAAAGAAAATGGGAGGCATTACTTTCCCCAACTTTAAACTGTACTACAAAGCAATAGTTATCAAAACAGCATGGTATTGGAATAAAGACAGACCCTCAGATCAGTGGAATAGACTTGAGTTCTCAGACAATGTTCCCCAGACATACAATCACCTAATTGTTGAGAAAGGAGCAAGAAATCCTAAGTGGAGCAGGGAAAACCTCTACAACAAGTGCTGCTGGCAGAACTGGTTAGCCACTTACATAAAAGCGAACATAGACCCCCAGTTAACATCATGTACGAAGGTAAAATCCAAATGAATTAAAGACCTTGATATCAGACCTGATACCATAAGGTATATAGAACAACACATAGGTAAAACATTCTATAACATTGAGAATAAAGGCATCTTTAAGGAGGAAACTGTACTTTCCAAACAAGTGGAAACAGAGATCAACAGATGGGAATACATTAAGCTGAGAAGCTTCTGCACCTCAAAAGAAATAGTGCCCAGGATACAAGAGCCACCCACCGTGTGGGAGAAACTATTCACCCAATACCCATCAGATAACAGGCTAATATCCAAAATATACAGGGCACTGACAGAACTTTACAAGAAAAAACCATCTAATCCCATCAAAAAATGGGGAGAAGAAATGAATAGACACTTTGATAAAAAAAAAAAAAAAGAAATACAAATGGCCAAAAGGCACATGAAAAAAATGCTCCTCATCACTAATTATCAGGGAGATGCAAATCAAAATGATGATGAGATACCATTTCACACCACAGAGATTGGCATAAATCACAAAGAATGAGAACAATCAGTTCTGGTGGGGATGTGGAGAGAAAGGAGTTCTTAATCCATTGCTGGTGCGAATGCCATCTAGCCCAACCTCTATGAAAAGCAATATGGAAATTCTTCCAAAATCTGGAAATTGAGCTCCCATTCGACCCGGCTATTCCACTCCTAGGGATATACCCTAAGAATATATAAATACAACACAAAAACCACTCCCTCACACCTATATTTATTACAGTACTATTCACAATAGCCAGGCTCTGGAAACAACCAAGATGCCTTTCAACAGATAAATGGCTAAAGAAACTGTGGTACATATACACAATGGAATATTATGCAGCCATCAGGAGAGATGAAGTCATGAAATTTTCCTATACATGGATATACATGGAATCTATCATGCTGAGTGAAATAAGTTAGAGTAAGAGAGAGAGAGACGCAGAATAGTCTCACTCATCTATGAGTTTTAAGAAAAATAAAAGTCATTTTTGCAACAATCCTCAGAGACAATGAGAGGAGGGCTGGAACTTCCAGCTCACGTCATGAAGCTCACCACAAAGAGTGGTGAGTGCAGTTATAGAAATAACTACACAGAGAACTACCATAATCATGTGAATGAATGAGGGAACTGGAAAGTCTGTCTGAAGTACAGGTGGGGGTGCGGTAGGATGGAGGGAGATTTGGGACATTGGTGGTGGGAATGTTGCACTGGTGAAGGGTTTGTTTTTTACATAACTGAAGCCTAATCACAATCATATTTGTAATCAAGATGTTCAAATAAAGAAAAAATGGGAAAAAACAATAAAAAAATTCATAGAAAAAAACATCAACAGCAACAATAACAACAACAAACCTATTTTTTTTTTTAAATAATTGGAAAAGCCAAAATACTTGGAGTGTATGTTACCAAATGGGAGCTATTTTCTACAAAATGTTAGAACTTTTTTCCATGTATTAACTGGTTTACTGCGTTGCTAAAAAAAAAAAAAAAAAAAAAAGCCTTATTTAGGAAAAAGGCATTAATTGAATTCCACAGTGTCTCATCAATTCTTTAGAAAAACACTCTATCTTTGCAACAAGGATAGTATAGCAGCTCCAGATCAGGTCAGTGTGAGTGAACAGAGGAACATCCATGTTCAGATAACATCTACTGGTTAGCACTGCAACATAAAGGAAACTGTAAAATGGGCTTTAGGGTATATTTCTCTAAATGTAACTTCAAAAAATATGTTTGCAGTTGAAAGTTGTTTTCAGAAAATGTGAGGAACAGAATAAATGTTATTCCAAGGTCACTACACTTGGAATCTGCTGTTTTGGTTCTGTCATTTCTTTTTCCTTAGAAAAAATTCTAGCCTAGAAATTTGTAAATGCCTTGGATATAGCTGTCATCACACAAAGTCAACTAGGACACATCTAATCTGTTCCCTGAAGAACACAGGGTAACCTGTGTTCAGAGTGAAAATTCTGTCCCACACCTTGAAAGGATCTAGGACAACTTGACTTCCAAGTTTAGTACTACATATCTCACTGAGGTTTACCTAAGGCTGTCTGCTTCAACGGTTGGTACCTAAGCCTATTGTGTGATCATTGCCCTTGGTTTGTGAAAGGACACATTTCTCTTTTATCTTGACCAAACCATCTGCCCACAGAAGGAAAATTTCCAGGCCAGTAATTACATTCTGCAACATCCTCATTTTTATCATTTTCACTTTGTCTCAGGCAGAGTGCTATTGTTAGAGCAAAGGGACTACTATTTACAAATGTGCTTCCATTGGAAATTGTTCCCTTGACAGGTGGTGACTGTGCAGAGGGGTTGACATTCAGGATCTCCCTTTTCTGCAAAGGGCAGAGACACATTCAGAAGGGCCATGGGTGTTTGGGACTTTGAACCTCAGTGATGGATCCTATCAGTTGTGCCACACAAGCAACTGGTTTAGAAACACCCTACTTATCCTCTCTGACATTATCATCTATGCTGAACAGATGATTCTTGAAGAGAACTATAGGTAGAGTATGCACAATGCTGCCTTGAATATAGAAATTCTTCAGAACATCACCTCTGTGAATTGAAATCGAGTCCAAATAAATAGCTCCACTCCAATAAAATCAGGGGAATTAGACCTCTCTCTCTCTCTCTCTCTCTCTCTCTCTCTCTCTCTCTCTCTTTCTCTCTCACTCTTTTCTCTCTCTCTCTTTTTTCTCTCTCTCTCTCTCACACACACAGGAAACTAGAGATTTTCTAGTAAGTTATAATTCAATCCTTCATTAGAGGGGAGAGAGAGAAATGTAAATTAAAAAGATCTCAGCCAAGCCATTCCCAGAAGCAATAACTGAAATCTCTGCAGGCTAAACAAGAGGCTGCCAGGCTGCTCTCAGAACCTCCCTGTTTGCTATCAGTTTAGACCACAATTAATTTAAAATTTTGACTTCCAAAGTAAAGTGAGGGAATAAAATAATACCGTTTTTTTTAATAAAAAGCTTATATGGAAAAGGTCCTCTGGGAATGCTCAGCACAGACTGAGGTAATTGTCAGCACAAGGAGAAAGAAGCTCCTGTTTAAAATGCAGAAACACAGGACAGCCCGGTCTCTACCATAAAGATTCCTCTGGGCTATGTGAAGTCTTTGTTATTTTTTGTATTCAAAAAAAAATTTTTTGGACTTGCAAAAAAGTGGCAGGATTTGCCTTTGAAAGTATTTCTAAAGAATTAGGAAGCCCTCCTGAAATACTGCTTCCAGTACTTGCAAGGTGCTTGCCTTGCATGTGACTCACTCTGTTTGAACATAAGCACTTCAAGAATACACCCAGAGCAGACAGCCGAAACAGGAGAAGTACTGGAGCACCACTAGGTGTGTACTAGAGAGAGAGAGAGAGAGAGAGAGAGAGAGAGAGAGAGAGAGAGAGAGAGAGAGAGAGAGAGAGAGAGAGGGAGGGAGGGAGAGAGAGGGAGGGAGGAGAGAGGAGAGCTTCAAAAGCTATATAGGAAGCAGAGGAGTTAAAGAACAAATGAAATGAAAAATCTATCAAAACTATAAAACATTCAGTTTTTTTTTTTTTTCAGAAACCTAAGTAGGATAGTTAGATACAGAGGGTCCAGGATTAGGGAATTAACCATGCACACAAAAATAAGGCATCATCTAATGCAGAACACTGGAGAAGAGATGTTTTCTGACAGGTATCTGTCTTTACCTGCTAGAGTCCCTCTGATTAGGGTGAATTCTTTTGACTCAGTTTTTTGCTCACTTTCTTGAGCATTTAAAAATACTCAGGATTTTACCAACTGGCTCAGTGGAGTGAAAGAAAAACAAAGTCCTTTGTAGTATGGGAAATTGTATATTACCTAGGTGTCATTATTGGCTAGAAGGAAATAAGTGATGAGCAGAGATAATGAAACTTTGTACAGGATTGAGGCATTGTCATAGAGCATGCGAGTTCACCAATGACATCTAATACCCAAATTGAATGCATAGAATTCTTATTTAAACGTTATTTGAATGATGACAATCATACCTCTTGTTCCTGTTGTTTCTATGACAACAGATTTCAGTTTCTCTTCCTATATCTGCTTCTTTTCAGTTTTCTTTATCATATATATGTATCTATATATACACACATATCTTTCCACCACAGTTCCCACTCTATGTTTGCCAGCAATAAATGAGTTATAAATCAAATTTCTTCCCCCCTTTGAAAAATACTATTACATAAACCAAATATCTGCCAGAAATCCTCACCTGCATTTCCTAAAGGCACTTGAAATTAAGCACAACACTACCTAAAATTAGACTCAGACATTTTAGCCTTCCCTTAATCTCCCTGAGAAAGTTTGTCTTCTTTAGTCTCCTTGCATTACCATCTGCTATGGCATGAACCATCTTTACAATCCCCATTCCTCTATTGGAGCCCTATCCCAGAAGTGAGAGCTGAATCTTAACTAAGGTTAGGTGAGGTCCTAAGAGCTCAGCTTCCAATGAATTGTGCCTTTTGTACAAAAGGCTAAAGGACCTTTCTTTCCCTAAATTTACACAAAGAGGTCAGATGAGTATATAACCAGATTGCATTGCCTACAAGCCAGGAAACAACTTTAGAATAAATTCTACTTGCCAACATCTTCATCTTAAAATTTCAAGCTTCAATAAGTGCAAGAAATAATTTTCTCATGCTGGAGCAACCCAATAGAACAACTAATATATCCAACCTTTCAGGACAGAGACCAAGTATTAATTTCAGTCCTTTCTCACTTATGTCCCATATTTAATCAACTTTTAAATTGTCCTCATTTCTCTAATCCTAGTGCCTTTCCTCTCATTCAGGCCATATCATATCTTATCTGGACTATGTTAATAGTCTCATTAATAATCTGTGAGGCTGGACTGTCCACCTCCTTAAACACTCCCACGCTACTCATCACAATCCTCCACAGAAGTAGCAGTGATAATTCCAAAATGCAAAATTGACCATGTCATGCAACTGTTAAAAAATTGTTCATGTCTTATCAATAGTTTAGAGAAAGATTTAAAAAAATTAGTATTTTTAAAAAGATTTCAATTTTTATCACCAATTTTTCTATTTTATCTCCTGCCATATTATCCTATAATAATAATAGATTATTTATGCTTTCCCAAACATCATTTTTTCAGAATTTCTGACTATATCCATTTTTTTCTTTCACTTGAAATAAAGATAATACCCAAATTATTTTGGCCAATTTCTATTTTTCTTTACAAATGTAGCTCAAATGTCAACTGTTCTATAATACATCTTTATAATTTCCATTTTATTACACCATAATTTTTATCTTTATAAAAGCATTTTAATTTGATGTAAGTATTATATTACAGTTATGCAGTTATGTAGAGTTTAAATGCTTCTCCCAAGTATTGATTTAGAAGATTTTATTGTTAAATATAAAAATAAGACTACCGTTTTAAATCCATTCTTTTTAGAACACTCATAACTTCTAAGCATAAGCTGTTCTCATTCTTTAGTTATCAAATCATAATTTAATTGCATAATAATATGTTCCATATGTTTTGATATATGCTATGGCTTTTTTCTCATACTTATATTGTACTATTTATAAATACAATCTATGAGTTTCATGCTCTCTTTTAATTGAATTGTATATAAATGTTTATTAGTTTAGCTTATTGATTCTTTTTATATGCATAATATGTAGATTATAAAAGAACCATGTTAAAAATATTCCGTCGAATTCTTCAGTCTATTTTCTGCATTTTGAAACTGTGTTTTTAGGTGCATAAAAATTAATTATGTTTATGTTTTGGAAAATCCTGGGAGTTGCTTCTTTTATTATGTACTTTCTTTCTTATTAATGCTTTTTCTCTTTGTTATAGTTTGTAGTAATATTTTGGCCATTTTTTCCTGATGAATTATTTTATCCTCTAAATAATGCATATCTATTTTCTACATATTATATATAATATAAATGCTTTAATAAATATATGTTGTTGTCTATAAGAATTTATCCTCTACATCTCTACCCAAATCATGGCTAATGGCAACACAGTAACAGCTTAAAAGAACACATGATGAAATGATTTATGTCACAAATATAGGTAGACTACAGAAAAGGACTTTTGCCCCCCCTGAGAAAATATATTTTTAAAATGTTCTAGTATATCACTGGATGCATTTGTTGTGATTATTTTATGTTGTAGATTTGGGGAGGGGTGAGATAACTCCTGAGTTGTACACAGGAGGAACAGAAAACTCTCCCAACAATTTTCAGTCAACTGGACTCCATTGTTCAGTGCTACAGCCTGAGGATTTGGTGCTGTTAGACCTTGATGTTCCTAAGCCTAACAAGGCCACCTACGGCATGCTAGATGCTTATAGTACTATACTCAGATATACCTGGAGACCTCAGACCTAGGCTCTGAGATGTCTGAGAGGACACATGGTGCCAAAGATAAAACCCTAGGAAATAGTTTTTACCCCCATTTTGTATGCTTAATATCCATTTGTCTTTTTCTGTTTTCTCTTGCTTCTGTTCCATTGCAAAAATCAAGATTCCCTTGAAGCAATTGTAATTTTTAATATTTATTTACTTGTACATTTTTAGCAAAATTTTCTTAGTATATTCTACAGCCTTATTAGTTTGATATTTAGTTTTATATTTCCTGCTGTTTTTTTTTTTACCATTACTCTATTCCTTAACAATTTCCAAAGGAAATGTTTTAAAACATCATGTTTTTAATCACAAATTAATATATATTAAAAGACTATGAAAACAAAACTCCTGTCATATAGATATAACTATTTCTAACTATATTTTATAAATATGTGACCATATCTTATCATTTATATAATGTATTATTACATTTGGTGTTTCATTTTATTACTTTATAAAAATATGTTTTTAAAAATAATTTAAAGTATTTTTAAATAATAATTGATTAATTTTGGGCCATACTCAGTGATGATCAGGCTTACTCCTGTGACTATACTCAAAATGACTCTTGATAGTGCTCAAAAAAAATATATGAGTGCCCAAAAAATCTGGGTCAAACGTGCAGTGCAAGGCCTATGCTGCCTTTACTATCTCTCCAGTCCCACAAATATATTCTTAACATCATAAGCTAGTCACATATAAAACCATATCTATTATTAGTTATTTTATTTTTATATTTAAAAATCTTTCATAATGAGATGAAGAAATTGTATATCTATGCAATGGGATACTATTAAACTATAGGAAAAGATTAAATCTAGCATTTTTCTAAACCATAAATGGAACTAGAAAGTGTTATGCTAAGTGAAATAAATTAGAAGGAAAAAGACAAACACCAGCTGCTCCTACTCAAATGTGTTATACAAAGAAATAAAACAAGGGAATATAAATGTACACTGAAAAACAAACCCCAAGACTCTGATATCAAAACTGAGTGTTTTTCTTACCAAGGAGGACTAATAAGTGTCCCATATAGAATCACGAAGAGATCATTATAAAACTTTACACTCAAGGGTAAATCATTATTACTGCCATTAAAATGTGTTGCCAATTGGAGTATATAATACTTGATTTTTATATAAATTTTATTTATTTTATTTAATTATTTACATATTTTTTGGTTTTGGGGTCACACCCAGTGATTTTCAGGGGTTACTCCTGGCTATGCACTTGGAAATCACTCCTGGCTTGGCGGACAATATGGGATGCTGGGGGATCAAACCTTTGTCTGTCCTAGGTTTATCACGTAGAAGGCAAAAGCCCTACTACATGTACCACCATTTTGACCCCTATATTTTTATTATTTTATCTATATTTTAAAGATGCAAACTTTTGAAAACTAGTTTTACATATTGTCAAATTTCACCATGGAAAAGATGTTATTAATATGTATCCTCATCAATACAAAATCAATACAAAAACAAATGTCAAGACCAGTTAATTTTTTATAATTTTTCTTCTATTCTATTGAATTTAATATTGTTCATTCTATTCTATTTGTGTCTTATTCTGTGATTTAGAGGAGGCAGTTGAAAGAAATTGAATGTCTTAGGAAACATACATAAATGTTGAAACAGCTAGGCAGATATACTTTGAATTTCATTTAAAATAAAATTATTACAATTCTTACTTTCAGTATTCTTTGTTTACATAAAACTAAAGAAATATTATATATAATAAATAACATAAATGAAGACCTTTATCTAAGAGCAAGGAGAAGTTGATTCTATAAATTATTAATAGTACTTTGTACATTCTGAAAGTGTCACTCCTAGTGAGAGTTAGAAACTGAGTTGGAAGTTAAATTTGAGGCAGAGGATATTTTGTTTCAGAAGTTCAATGCTAGGGAGTACCTGGGCAAGCAGTATATGGAGTCCTCTCAAGCCATAGCTGACAAAGAAGTTTGATTCCTTCCTCCATATACTATATCCCGAATTCCACCAGGAGAGATCTCAGAGCACCTTAAAAATATCCTCCTTACTATGTATGATAAAGTAAACAATCAAAATTATTTTTGAGTATACAGATTTAAGAAGCAAAATATCAGGTTTATCCTTAAAAGGGGTACTTCTATATGATTCTAAATAAGAAATGTCTTAATAACTTGTTTATAAAGAACTATACTATAATTATAAACAATAACAAAGGTTCACTTACAAATCTTTTTATTTTAAAAAATAAAGTAATTCTGGGACTGGAACTATGGCACATTTGCTTTGCACACAAATGACCCGGGATGGACTGAGATTCGATCCACCAGAGACCTATATGGTCTGATTTCTGAATGATTTCTGAGTGATTTCTGAATGCAAGTCAGGAGTAACCTCTGAGTGTCACAGGATGTGGCCCCAAAATAAAAAAAAAGTAATTTAAAAAACTGTAAAAACTTTAAAAAATGAAAGACATTTATTAAATTTGTATATTTCTATATACATGGTCTTACATGATACCACTTTTTATTGTTTCTATACATATAAATTCCAAAGAAAATTTATTTATTTCTTCATATTTGATCAACTTGATACTTAAAATCTGTACTCATCTTAAAATCTGTATTTACTCTCTTCTGTCTCCTGAAGCTCTCATGAGAGGACCAAGAAGGGCCCAACAAAAACTATCTCCTGGAGATGCCAGGCCAAAAGGCCAAGAAAGACTGAGTGAGTGAAAACTGGCTACAAGAGGCGCCAGGCAGAGAGGGCATTCCTTTGTCTGTGAAGGCAAGTGGGAGGGGTCTGTCATAACTGTGAAATTAGTGAGTAGGAGAGACTGAGGGGACCTGTTGGCTTTGCATGTTTCTCTTCTCTTCTGTCTCCTGAAGCTCTCCTGAGAGGGCCAGGAAAGGCCCAGCAAAAACTGTTTTCTAGAGGCTTCAGAAGAGCACAACTGCTCTGCTTCATTTAATGGTTGCACAATCTTTCCAACTAATGAGCCCCACCATAACACGCAGAAAAGAAAAATTACACTACAAGTGTGACAATGGGGAAATATTGCAGGCAAACATAGAGAATGATGATGATAGCTGTGACGACCCAAAAAATACCAACCATCTGATTAATCACTCAAATAAGGAGTTTAGAATAGAAATATGAAGGATCCTCATAGAAATCAAAGTAAACATAGTTCTAGATGAACAGAACACAAAGACAGAAATCAGAACTCCAAACTGAAATAACAGATCAGAAAAACATGGTAGCTGAACTGAAAAAAAAAATTCAATGGAAAGCCTCTCAAACAGGGTAACAGCAGCCGAGGACAATCAGTGAACTGGAAGATGAAATGCAGAACAACTCCATAGAGCAGAAGAGATTGGAAAAGAACCTTAAGGCAAATAATCAGACAATAGAAAAAGTACTCAACAAATGTGGACAGATAAGAATAGAAGTCTTTGATAAACTCAACAGAAACAACATAAGAATCATTGAAGTCCCAGAGGCCCAGGAAGAAGAACCCCAGGAAGAATCAACAGTCAAAGACATAATCACAGAGAAACTCCCAGAGCTAAAGACTGAATTCAAATCCAGAATGCCCAAAGAGTACCAGCTAAAAGAGACCCAAAGAAAAACACCCCAAGACACATCATAGTCACAATGACAAATCCCATAGATAGAGATAGAATACTGAAAGGAACAAGATCAAAAAGGGAAATTACATTCAAAGGAGTATCCATAAGATTTACAGCAGATATGTCACAAGAAACTCTCAAGGCAGTGGTGGGAGATTATGAAAGACTGAATGAAATGGATGCTTCACATAGAATAATGCACCCAGCCCAACTCAGGTTTGAAGGAAGGATACATAGCTTCATGGATAAGAAACAACTCAGAAACTTTACAGAATCAAAACCAGCCTTATACGAAAAACTGAAAGGTCTACTTTAAGACAAGACAGACCAACAGACACACCAAACTTATACACAAAGATTATATTAAATCCCATGACAATCATCTCCTTCAATGTCAATGGAATAAATACACCAATTAAGAGACACAGAGTGGTGAAATGGATCAAAATGATGAATCCAACCTTCTTCTGCCTACAAGAAAAACATCTGAATAGTCAGAATAAACATATACTCAAAATGAAAGGCTGGAAGAAAATCATCCAAGAAAACAACACCCTTAAAAAAAGCTGGGGTGGCCATATTTATATCAAAAGACACAAACTTTATACTCAGAAAAACTTTAATTGATAATGATGGACACTTTGTACTAATCAAGTGATATTTGCAAAAGGAAGAAATCACACTACTAAATATATACTCACCCAAGAGACAAGCAAATTATCTAATGCAATTATTGACAAATTTGAAAGAGGACATCAATAATAACACAATAATTGTGGGAAACCACACATGGCCCTGTAAACACTTGATAGGTCAACCAGACTGAAACCCAACAAAAATATCTAGCCCTGAAAAAAATGGAAAAGAGAGTCATATATATGACACTCCATGCCCAGAAAACTGGAAATATATTCTTCTCCAACGTACATGGGTCACTCACCAGGATAGATTACATGCTGACACATAAAACATTCCTTCATAAAATCAAGAGAATAGAAATTTTGCAGGTTACCTTATATGACAACAAGGCTCTAAAATTAGATGTGAACTACAAAAGAGTACAGAAGAAAAATTTTAACAACTGAAAACTTTACAGCCTACTAATGAACAACAAGTGGGTCCAAAATGAAATCAAGGAGGAAATCAAAACTTTCCTGGAAACAAATGACAATGAAGACACAGACGATCAGAATCTATGGGACACAGCAAAAGCAGAAAATTTATAACTTTGCAAACACACATCAGGAAGGAAGAAGGGGAAACCTGAGTAACTTAATGACACAGTTTATAAAATTAGAAAATAATAAGCAAAAATAAATAGGGAGAGAGAAGTAAATAACAAAGCTTAGAGCCGAAATCAATAAAGTGGAAACCCAAAAAACAATCCAAAAGATCAAAAAAAGCAGAAGTTGGTTCTCTGAAAATATAAACAAGATTGATAGACAATTGGAAAAACTCATAGAGAAAGAGAGAGAAACTTGATAACTCCTATTAGAAATGAAAAGGGGGGGCGGAGAGATAGCACAGTGGTGTCTGCCTTGCAAGCAGCCGATCCAGGACCAAAGGTGGCTGGTTCGAATCCCGGTGTCCCATATGGTCCCCCGTGCCTGCCAGGAGCTATTTCTGAGCAGATAGCCAGAGGTAACCCCTGAGCACCGCTGGGTGTGGCCCAAATACCAGGAAAAAAAAACAAAAAATAAACAAAAAAACAAAAACAAAACAAAACAAAAAAAGAAATGAAAAGGGGGAGATCACTGCAGATATTGCAGAGTCAAAGGGTAATCAGAGACTACTTTGAGAAACTCTATACCACTAAACATGAGAACCTGGAAGAAATGAATAAATTATTGAACTCTTATACCTTCCATGGTTGAATAAGGAAGATGTAGCATATCTGAACACCCCCATCACTATTAAGGAAATTAAAATGGCAATCAAATATCTGCCAAAAAAACAAAAGCCCAGGCCCAGATGGATTCACTAATGAATACTTTCAAACCTTTCAAGAGGAACCACTACCAATCCTGGCCAGGCTCTTTCATGAAATTATCAAAACAGGAACACTTCCAAATAGGCTTTATGAAGCCAACATCATGTTGATACAAAAAAAAAAACAAACAAAAAAAAAACAGAGAGAGATGCTGACAAAAAATAAAATTACAGAACAAGATCCCTGATGAACACAGATGCAAAAATCCTCAACAAAATCCTGGAAAATAGGATCCAACATAATACAAAATAGCAACAACAAGAAAAATAAAAATCACATGATCATATTAATAGATGCAGAGAAAGCATTTGATAAGGTTCAAAACCCATTCTTTATAAAAAACTTTCAGCAAGATGGGAATGAAAGAAAACTTTCTCAATATAGTTAAGGCCATCTACAACAAGCCAATGGCAAATATCCTCAATGGAGAAACACTCAAAGGCTTTCCTCTAAATTCTGGTACAAGACAAGGCTGTCCTCTCTCACCATTCCTATTCATCATAGTATTGGAAGTACTTGCTATAGAAATTAGGCAAGAAAAAGATATCAAGAGAATCCAGGTAGAAAAGGAAGAAATCAAGTTGTTGCTGTTTGCAGATGACATGATACTCTACTTATAAAACCCTAAAGACGCTATCAAAAAGCTTCTAGAAACAATAGATTCATATAGCAATGTGGCAGGCTACAAAATTAGCACACAAAAATCAATGGCCTTTTTGTACACCAATAAGGATAGAGAAGAATTGGACATTAAGAAATTAACCCCATTCACATTAGTGTTAAACAAACTCAAATATCTTGAAGTCAACTTGAACAAAGATGTGAAGGACCTATACAAAAAAATAAATAAATAAAACTATAAAACCCTGCTCCAAGAAATAAGAGAGGACATGTGGAAATGGAGATACATACTCTGCTTATGGATTGGCAGGATTAACATAATTAAAATGACAATATTCCCAAAGCATTATACATATTTAATGTGATCCCTCTAAAGATACACATGACAGTTAAAACAATCCATGGGAAAAGGAATATAGGAGGCATTACTTTCTCCAACTTAAACTGTATTACAAACCATTAGCTATCAAAACAGCATGGTTTGCTTCAAGATATGCACTCATGAATCATTCTGGTAAAGGAACTATATAGCACTATTTGTTAGAAATCAAAACCATGTTGGTCACATGTAAGGCAATTTCTCTATCCACTGTACTATCTCTGGCCCCATTTTTTTTAAATACTGCCAGTGTAACTTAAAGATAGTGAGTCACCATTCTGTGGTGAAAATTAATAAACTTAGACTTATAAATGTAACTTTTTCATCTATAGTCAGAACCTATACAAAATATGTACTGACATTTAATTTAGTCCAAGAGAAATAAAACTATTCCAAATACCACTCTATTTTCTCACAGGTTGTATGAAAACAAACGAATACACCATTACAACTCAGTTCAAATCTTTATAACTTCTCCTGATCTTGACAATTGGTACACATTAAACTTCCTAGATTCAATGGTAAGTGTAACAGAGAGGTATAAGTTTTAAGTTACATGTCTCTCATGCAGGATACCCTGGTTTGACTCCTAGCACCACATGTGATTCCCATAGTACCCCAGAAGTGTTCCCTGAACAGAGTTAAGAGTAGCTTGAGGACTGACAAAAGTCACCCCTCCCAAAAAGCATATGAGATAAAATAAATGGTAGAATAAGTTGCCAATTAAATAATATTGAGAACTCTTCATTTCCACAAGAGTATATATTGGAATGAACATACAGAATATGTTTATAATTATTTATCAATTTTATTTTATATTCTTAGATATTCATACTCAATTGAGATTCCTAAAGAGTAGGATGGAATAAATGGATACTTCCTCTTAGCCCTGTTTATGTGTCTGACCTCTTGGAAAGACCTATTTTCAGATTTAACTACATATTCTCAATTTTAAATCCATATTATAAGATATAATGGAAAAATAATTATTATGTTCCTCCACTCAAAGAAGTTAGAAAATTCCATTTTATATCATAGATGCTATATTTTCTACTATTCTCAAATTTACAAATTACCTGTTGAACAGATATGATCTTCTTAGCTATTTCTTTAATGATAGCACTATCTGCTGAACTATCGCTCTAGCCCCAACAAAATTCTTTTTTATTGTCATAAACTCTTTACTCAGTTTAAATTGATTGTCTCAATCTCTTGATTTTCTTAAAGGGTCTCTCTTAATATTCAAGATTAATTAAAAATCAGGATTAGATTGATGCATCTCCTATGACCCGTTGCAGGTAAAATGGGTTTTCTGACTAATGTTTTGTTTTGGTGTATGTTTCTTGCCAGAATCAAAATTAAAACATTTTCATCGTCTACTATTTAGCACCATGTTTTAACTTTCTTGCTGGCTGATGGTTGCCTTGTTTATGAGCGAGAAATATGTTAGCCAAGCAGCAGAAGCAGACTGATTTATAACTTTTTGTTATAGATGGTAGAAAGTTTGGTTAAAACATAAATACATATAAATGCCGGAGACATAGCACAGCAGCAGAGTGTTTGCCTTGCAAGCAGTGAATCCAACACAAATGGTAGTTTGAATCCGTGCATCCCATATGGTCCCCCAGGTCTGCCAGGAACAATTTCTGAGTGCAGAGCCAGGAGTAATCTTTGTGCGCAGCTGGGTGTGATCCCCCTGAAACAAACACCCCCCAAGTAAAACCAAAACTCAAACCAAAGCAAAAAACAAAGTTGTTTGTAACTGAGTTTCAGTGATACAATATGCAACTTCCTTCACCAATGCACATTTTTCACCACCAATGTCCCTATTTCCCTCACCCTCTCTTGTTTATCTTTCCCCCTGCCTCTGTGGCAGATATTTTCAGAAGATAAATGTTTATGAAGAATTCATGATATGTAATGGAGATATACAATAGTCAGTAAAAAAGAACAACAGCCACCCCACCACAAAAAACACACCAATTCATGTAACTCTACTTAAATGGGAAAGGACATGCACAAATATGCAGATAAATTCTGATATGCCAACATCATCCTGATTTATTTCAAAAGTATCAAATACCTCAGTTTTTAGGGGATTTTTTGAGTTTTATGGATTTGGCTTTTGAATTGTTTCATTTTTGTAAGATATGAAAATGAACTGACATAAGAACATGACTAAAATAATAGTAATTGGGTTGATTTTAATTTGGGTCAAACATTTTTCAGGCAGGTTTAATTTAGAGTTTTGTTTTATTTTTTTACTTTGTTTATCAGATGAAATATTATCCTAATATTTTGTTTCCAAGTTGGTATAAGAACCCAAGGGATACTGGGAAGGAGGGATTATGAAACTAATATACTTCTTTATGTATAACTCAACCTTTTAATTATATCCCATTAAATCAAATACATAGAGTTTGACAGCAATGCCTTTTTTTTTCAAATATCTGGTAATACTGAACTTTAAAATAAATGCTGTGTGCAAAGATAAGTAGTGCCATCTCAATAGCCATTGGGATTTGTTATTTTAAAAAAGCATAAAATAACAATTATTGGTGAGGATATGAAAAATTAAGATCTTTGTACAGTGATAAAAGGATACAAAATTGCACACTTACTATGGAAAACTGAATGGCAGTTCTAAAGAATAATTAAATATAAAATGTCAAGTGAATCTGCAATTCTACATATCTTCTGTACATATATATGTTCATGACAAAATTTCTTTTTTTTTTTTTGCCTCACCCAACTGTACTCAGGGGGTACTTCTAGCTCTGTGCTTTGGCATTGTCCTGGTGTTTCTCAGGGGACCACAGAGGATGCAAGAATAGAGGCTGAGTTGGCAATGCAAACACCACACGTACCAGACTCATGGCAGCATTTTTATGATAGTAACTTCAGTGCCTCATCATGAGATGCATGCAGAAACAAAATGTTGTATATGTAGCTCAAAAACTAAATTATGGCACATAAAGAAGAAAACTTGAGGACCTTATGCTAAACGAAAAAAGCAAATCACAAAGCGATAAGTACTGTATAACACCATTTATTTGAGATACCTAAAGTAGTCAGTCTCATGTATAGAAAAAACTATTGTGGTTTCCGGAGACTGGGTTAGCTGAAAATGGAGCACTATTGTCTATTGTTTAAAATGCACAGAGTTTCTACTTTGCAAGATGTAAAGTTCTGTGAATTGGTAGTGATGATCTTAACACAAAGTTTATTTAGGAGTCTGGGGTTGATCTGCTGGGTCAAGGGCACCACTGACTATTTTAGGTTTAGGTTTAATAACCACCATATAAAAATAAGTATACAAAGTTATTTTTATTAAATATAAAATAAATACATAATAAAATATTGACATATAAAATGTAAATATAAAATAATAAAATTTATAAAAGATAAATATAAAATAAAATAAAAGTATAAAATATGTCAATATTTTATTTGAATTTATATATATACACTTTTTGGATTTTGGGTAACACCCAGCAGTACTCACCAGCTACTCTTGGCTCTATATTCAGAAATTGCCCCCAGCAGGCTTGGGGGATCATATGAGATGTAGGAATTCAAAGCACAGTTCTTCTGCATGCAAGGCAACTGCCCTGCTGCTGTGCTATCTCTTCAGCCCCTAACTCTATATTTTCAATTCTGAAACAAAAATGTTTTTTAAGAAAATACCAAAGCTTTTAATATGAATTCGATTGGCTGCTTGCAGTTTAAATTTTTATTTGTTATAGTTTTACTACTATTATTATTACTCAAGTTGGCCATGTGCAAAGCAAGCTTCCTACCTGCTGTAACTTTTTTGTTTGTTTTTTGGGTCATACTCGGCAGCAATCAGGGGTTACTAATGGCTCTATGCTCAGAAAATCGCCCCTGGCAGGCACAGGGGACCATATGGGATGCTGGGATTCGAACCATTGTCCTTCTGCATGAAAAGCAAATGCCTTACCTCCATGCTATCTCTCCAGCGCGTAACTTTCATTTTTAAGAGTAGCACATTTTTTTTAATTTTTTTATTTTGAATTATGAGAACAAAAGATGCAAAGAAAAAGGACAAGGTAAAGTTACAGTGGAAGGACAATCAGCCATAACATAATTCTCAGAAGAAGTCCCCTTGCTGATATCTTAACTTTGAACTTTCAGCCAAAGAACGTTAAGATAAATAAAACAGAATCCATGTACAATTACTTTGTCCCTCAAGTCCCCAGATTGTAGCACATTATAATATTTCTTAATAGCACACAAGGCAATCTAAAGCCATAAAACTTATGTAACTCCTTAAACATTAGAGGCATAGTATTTTTTACATTTCCATGTACATGCATATTAGCTGAAGTTAACCTCAAATTTTAAGTGGGTGCATTTAACCTCAAATTTTAAGTGGGTGCATTTTTAAGGATTAGAGTCAAAGGAGCACAGCAAAAACAGTGTTAGAGTGGCAATTGTTGTTTGCATAGGCCCACCAAAATATGAGAGGCATGGAAAGGAATAACCTTGGCCTAAATACAAAGAGATCCTACCCCTGAAGTTTCCTGGCATAAGACCAACTCTAGGCTTCAGGCAAGTTATCATCCGATCCAAGACATTGTCCGTAGTGCCAACACACTTTTCACACAGTCTCTGTTATTGGTATCATGTTTCTGTATTAAAGATTCTGGAATCTGCATATCCTAAATTGAAGTCATGATGTGGAGTGTCTTCTCGTTTCACCTCACCATGAAAGGGCAATGCAGGAAACCCTGTCCTGTAAGCAGGTCGTTGTTAAGTCTTCTCATTGTTAAGGGAAGTCTCTTTTCAGCAGGACGATGTCTTAGCAGTGGTAGGGTCTTCCATGGTAGAGGATTGCTTCCAGGTGATGTTATAGACAAACCTCACAATTAAGGGGCAATACAGCCAGCCCTGTCCAGTAAGCAGGTCATTGTTTTTGTTAAGTCTTCTTAGTGTTAAGGGAAGTCTTTTTTGAGTAGATCTATGTCAGAGCAGCTGTAGGGTCTTCCCTGGTAGAGGAATGCCTCCAGGTGATGTTATATACAACCTTGGATGTTTTGTAGATGTCTTCTCTAGATCGGGGTGAATGGAGAATGCCCATTCTTCTGAAGCCTATACCAGGTCTTTATGTCAATGTTCAGGGTGTAAGGTCTCATTGCACTACAAGATTTGTGTGTTCCCATCTCTATTAGATAAGAACTTATTGGTATGTATAGTATTTTCCCATTTTAGTGTGCCTAAGCAAACAAAAAATAAAGCCACATGGTGCTATCAGATATATGGGGGCGTAAGAACATTTCCAACAATATCCATGACTTGGTTCAAACATAAGCATTAAACTGAGGGATTCTTTCACACCAAATTTCATATTGAGCAGTTCACAAAGAGAAGATAAAAAACATGGGGAGGGGATCATCACTGTATAAGAAAATATTCAGCAAAAGTTATAGCCGTCAAAGAAAACACCCATAAAATGTTGAAGAGACATAAGTGTCCTTTTTATGCCTTTTAAAATAGTTGGGTGGGTGTTAACTCCAGGGCACCACTTTGATCTGTGACTTAGGACTCTACAGTACTTAAGTTAGAAAGGGTAAATGAGGAGTAATGATGATAGGAGTTAAGGAAGTTAAAGAGAAATATGATCTTATGAAGGGGTATGCAAAAGGGCAGAGTACAAAATGGACATTCTGCATATATAAAAACTTAATTCAATGATAGTGAGTACTATTAATGTTTCTTGTGCGTGCGATTTTGAAAATATAGACTGGACAGAGATTACCAGTGACTCCTGCTAGACTCCCGGCTCCCAGGAAGGAGAGATCCTTCAAGAAGCTGGGAGGCCAGAAGTTCAGGGCCCCACCCAGCCCCTCCCTAAGGAGCTGAATGGATAATGGGGGAAAGCCTAGGGTACCTTCGAGCTCCACCAAGGGGCCCAACTCACCGGCTTGCCCAGGCATGTGGCCCGGGGAAGCCCTGGAGATCTGGAGCAAGGTGGTAGAGGGGTGCTGGGGTTACCCAAGTCCCTCACCCCCACTAGGCCTGGTCAAGCAGGCCCCCGGCATGGTGGTGGCCTGCCAAACCCCCTCCTGCTAGACTCCCCAAGAGTAGCACATTTTGGGCCGGAGTATGGCACAGCGGTAGAATATTTGCCTTGTACAAGTCTGACATAGGAAGGACTATGGAGAGATCCCCTAGTGTCCCATGTGGTTCTCCAAGTCAGGAGCGATTTCTAAGCACATAGCCAGGAGTAACCCCTGAATGTCACTGGGTGTGGCCCAAAAACAAAACAAAAAACTAACACACTTTGGTTGAAGTTTTAGATTAGGTGTAAGTTAATAGTTTATTCATATGAATATTTATTTGTTATATCATCATTTATTGAAAAGACTATGTCCTTTCAATAAATAATTCTTTGGAACCTCTGTCAAAATCAATAAACATATTAAGGTCTTATTTCTGCACTTCATATTCTGTTTCATTGATCTATTTGTCTATTCATATACTAAACCCACACTGGTTTAATTAGTGAATCTTTATAGAAAGTTAGAAATTGGATGATATTAGTTTTCCTGTGTTATGCTTTAACTTTCATTTTATTATTCTAGGTCAGTGGTCGGCAAGCCACGGCTCCTGAGCCACATGCGGCTCTTTACACATTTTAATGCGGCTCTTCTGTGTGCCGGGAGGCCGCTCCAGGAGTCAGGACTCTGCTCCTAGCCTCTGTCAGTGCACGCCATGTGTGGCTCTCAAAATAAATTTAAATCTTGGTTTTGGTGAGATTTGTCTCAGTTGAAAAAAAAAAAAAAGTTACCCACCACTGTTCTCGGTGGTTTGGATTGAGTCTATAGATACATTTTAGGGGGAAATTGTTACTTTAACAATTCAGTATGCCACTCCATGAATCAATACCTTCATTTTAATTAGTAATATTTTATAGTTTAGCATTTGTGTTATATTTCTTTTGTTGAATTCATTAACTGGTGTTATAAATAAAATATTTTCCCTAATTTAGTATGTAATATTTTTATTTCTTTACTTTAGATATGGAGCTCTTTTATGATCTAAATCATGTTACCTAATACATGAATTATTTATTAGTTTCCTGATTTTTTTTATTTTTGGACCACACCCTGTGGTGGTCAGGGGTTATTCCTGGTTCTGTGCTCAGAAATCGCTCCTGGCTCAGGGAACTATATGGGTTGCCAGGGATTGAACCCACATCTGTCCTGGGTCAGCCAAGTGCAAGGCCCTACTGCAGTGCTACCACTCCAGCCCCAGTTTCTTGGTTTTTAAAAAAGAATTTTCTAGAACAACTTTTTGCTGCTCCACTCTTTCAGGTGAAGTTTGTCTCTGTCTGATATCACTAAGCCCAATCCAAAATGAGAATCAGAGATTCTCTTTCCACGTAGTTTCCAGAAGCCTCCACAATCAATTTGTGCCATATAAACAGACCCACACCATAGTCCTAAAATATGTGGTTGCATATGCATCTGCCTGAAAGGTCTATTCAACAAATTACATGTGGCCTAAAGTTATTCTCCATGTAACTTGCTGGTCACAGACTAGAGAGATAATCCCTGCTTAATGTTTCAGCATCTTCCAGTGATATAACCACAGACTTACCCCCTCCCAACACACACACAGCAAAAACACTAGAAAAAATATTGAAAAAATACGTAGAAGCCTACCAAGCTCAATGAGTAAGAGTACCCCCACTAAAGGTGTAAACACCTTAGTAAAGCCTTAGAGTATGTCTTTAGTAACACTATATGAGGATGCCAAATAAATTCAAAGAAACAATAGCACAGGTAGTCAGCAAAGCAGAAGAAAACATGGAGTTGAAAGGAAAAATACTACAATGACAAAAAACTAAAATAAAGAACATGGTAAGTGATATAAAAAGCTCAATAGAAGCTGTGAAGAGCAGAATAACCAAAGCTAGGCAAAAGATTGAGAAGCTTCAAAATGAGAAGGAGGAAACCTCTAGGAGATAGTAGAAGGTAGAAATTAGTCTGAGAAAAAGAAAGAACTGCATACCAGAAACTATAATATGAGTTCAAGTAGAATAATGTCAGAATAATCTCAGTCCCTGAAAGGCAATGTAAAGAAGAAACAATAGTGAAAGAAGTCATTGAATAAGAATTCCCCAGAAATGATTATTACAGGTACCATGATCCAGGAGGTCCAATGATTCTCAGTGAAATAAACCAACTAAGAACACTCCCAAATTTATTTCACTCAAAATGACAAAATTCAAAGTTAAGACACAAAATCAAAAAAGAAAGTAACTGGGACTGGGACGTATGCCAAGGCATCTGCCTTGCACGCACTAGCCTAGGACAGACCGCAGTTTGATCCCCTGGTATTCTATATGGTTCCCCAAGTCAGGGGCAATTTCTGAGTGAATAGCCAGGAGTAACCCCTGAGCATTACTGGCCAAAAACAACAACAACAAATAAACAACAAAAAACAGAACTAAACTAAACAACAAAAAAAAAATAAAAGAACTTACAAAGTAAAGCATGTAAGTAAGTTGTATACCAGATTTGTCAGATGAAAGTGCTGAGCTAGAAGAATATGGAAAGAAATGAAGAATACAAAAACTAAATAAAGTCTTCATCAAGAATATTAGATTCAGATATACTATCATTCAGATTTGATGCAATGACAATTTTGTACACAGAAAATAGTACAGGGATTAATAACCTTGAAACCAACTTTTACAAATCAAATTTGCAAGAAATATTAAAAGATCTTTTCTAAAGGACAGGACAAATTTTTCAATACATGGTAAGTACGACACTAAATGTGCATATGGCTGCCATCTACGAGACTTAAAAAGGTATGATTATTCCTAATTTGCTAAAGAAATTTATATTTTCAATAATGATTTATAATTTTAATAATGATTTAACATTTTATTTATAATTGGTTAAAATCAGTTATCAATCAATCATTACAAATTGCCTCTTATTGATTTATTTTTTGATAATCCACTTGACATTCCTTTAAGTTTGGTTGAAGCAAGTTATATAATAAATATACAAAATAAATGTCAAGAGGGTTGGTAAAAGGCACACTGGAGATATTGGTGGAGAGAGGAACTCACTGGTTTTGGGACTGGTGTTGGAACACTATATGCCTGAAGCAACTATATTATGAAAAACTTTGTAAATCACAGTGTGTTAAAAAATAAAATAAAAAATTTTCTACAATTGTGTTATCTTAACAAAGATTATACACTTTATTTTGAATTTACATTCTACAATCTGCTCTATTTGAATTGTATTTTTTATGGTTTAATTATGGCCTGCATGAACCATAAAAAGAAAAATTGTTAATTTACAAAGAGCTTATTTATAGTTGAAAGTAAAAATTTTGTGTGAAGTTTCCACAAAATAAGAGAAAATTTAGGGATCAAAATTTCAAAAACTAGTTAAAAATCAGTACGGATTAACACAAAGCCAGAACTTAAGTCAAATATTACCAAAATTCTTTATTAACAACCACTTTTAGGGAAAATATTGCTTAGTATCCCTCCAAAACCAGCTCTAAGCAAAAAAAAAAAAAAAAAAGACCTTCTTTTTACCCCTGGATCCTTCATATTTAGGTTTGGTATCACACACTTTGGAAAATGCTGGGGGTTTTTTTTGGAAAATAAATCATTCAAGTATAGTTTACAGTCTCTGGTTATCATGTCTCTTCCCATATGCATATTCCCAGATACTGAACCCTGTGAGATTATTTAGTTTATAGCTACATGTTCACTAATTATTTTATATTTCAAGTTTTTCTGTCAGAAAATATTGGTAAGGATGTTGATTTGTTCATGTGCCTTATGGTTATGTTTCCTTTCCTCTATTCAAGAGGCTTAATGTTTTGTAGACAATATTTCCATTTCCAACACAAACTTTAGCTGAGGCCAAGAGCTAGTAAAAACTTAAGATGCTTGACTTATTTGTAACCAATTCCGAGAACCACATATCCCCACCCTCATCTCAGCACTGCTGGATTGACCTCTAAGTACAAAGCCAGAAATAAGCCCTGGGTGCTACTAGGTGTGGTCCAAAAACAAACAGAACAAACAAAACAAAGAAAACAAAGATGACAATTACAACAACGATTATGAAGACGAAAAAGGAGAAGAAGAAGAAGAAGAAGAAGAAGAAGAAGAAGAAGAAGAAGAAGAAGAAGAAGAAGAAGAAGAAGAAGAAGAAGAAGAAGAAGAAGAAGAAGAAGAAGAAAGAAGAAGAACGAGAACGAGAAGAAGAACAAGAACAAGAACAAGAACAAGAAGAACAAGAACAAGAACAAGAAGAGGAACAAGAAGAACAAGAAGAAGAAGAAGAAGAAGAAGAACAAGAACAAGAAGAACAAGAACAAGAACAAGAAGAGGAGGAGGAGAGAAGAGGAGGAGGAGGAGTAGGAGAGAAGAAGAGGAAGAAGAAGAAGAAGAAAACGGATTTCACAGAGAACTTGGAAGCCTAAGATTTTATTCTAATATCTAGTTTTTAATTAATATTATATTTCATTAATTATAATATACAAATTGATGATACGTAAATGAATAAAAAAGAAAAAAGACAGAAGATGATGATGATGATGACAAAGAAAGAACAGAAGAAACTCTAGCCAAATTAAAATTTCTTTAATCTACATCAAAATGTATTGTAATACCAGATTTTTTAAAAGCTGGGCTGAGACTGGAACGTTAGTATAGAGGAAGGAGCATTTTACTTTTTAAAAAAATGATAGGGTTCAATACCGAGAATACCATATGGTTTCTTGAACACCACTAGATGTGATCCTGAGCTAATACCCAAGTATAGGCCAGGAGCTTTCTCTTGTGGGTATAAAACAAATACCAATGTCAAAAAATGTATATTTTATAAGCACAGTGCAATAATATCTGTGCTATATATTTTATATGTTGTCTTTCCAACAAGTCTACAAGAATTTAATTGCTATATCACAATGTTTGTTTTTCCTACAAGATTAGAGAGCTATTTATTTTGTGATATCCAAATGTTACATAGAGAATAACACTCAAATATTTTAATTATTTTCATTTTTTTCCCTTAATAATGTTTAATAAACTATTACTATTGTGGGCAGGAGCAATAGCACAGTGGTAGAACATTTTGCCTTGGATGTGACCTAACCGGGGCAAACCTGGGTTCAATTTCCTGCATCCTATATGGTCCCCTGAGCCAGCCAGGAGTGATTTCTGAGCGCATAACCAGGAGTAACTCCTGAGTGCTGTCAGGGGTGGCCCAAATACAAAACCTAAACAAACAAAACAAACAAACATTGCTTTTGTGTTTGTGGTTGATATAAGTCCTCAAAGGTTTAAAGTGCTAGAGACTGAACCCAGGTCTCATAGAAGATATGAGCCACATCTATGATCCATTAATAAATCTTTGATTCATTAACACTTGCTTAAAATATTTTCTTTTAGTACAAAATATAAACTTGCTAGATATATGATCTGTTAATAGGAAACTCAATATAATTATTAAAGAAACATGATTTCTTACATATTTTAGACTAAAATGGCATTTTATAAAATCATATGGGCATTTTGGAGGTATGCAGGTTT